>NW_027619533.1:0-39727 GCF_964187855.1 Myxine glutinosa
ATCTGAAAGGACTTTTATTCCAGAAGGTTCTTTGGAAAGAGAGTTAATCTGAAAGGACTTTTATTCCAGAAGGTTCTATGGAAAGATAGTTAATCTGAAAGGACTTTTATTCCAGAAGGTTCTATGAAAAGATAGTTAATCTGAAAGCACTTTTATTCTCGAAGGTTCTATGGAAAGATAGTTAATCTGAATGGACTTTTATTCCAGAAGGTTCTATGGAAAGATAGTTAATCTGAAAGGACTTTTATTGCAGAAGGTTCTATGGAAAGATATAGTTAACCTGAAAGGACTTTTATTGCAGAAGGTTCAATGGATACATAGTTAATCTGAAAGGACTTTTATTCCAGAAGGTTCGATGGAATCATAGTTAATCTGAAAAGACTTTTATTCCAGAAGGTTCTATGGAAACATAGTTAATCTGAATGGACTTTTATTCCAGAAGGTTCGATGGAAAGATAGTTAATCTGAAAGGACTTTTATTCCAGAAGGTTCCACGGAAAGATAGTTAATCTGAAAGCACCTTTCTTCCAGAAGGTTCCATTGAAAGATAGTTAATCTGAAAGGACTTTTATTCCAGAAGGTTCTATGGAAAGATAGTTAATCTGAATGGAATTTTATTCCAAAAGGTTCCATGGAAAGATAGTTAATCTGAAAGGACTTTTATTCCAGAAGGTTCTATGGAAATATGGTTAATCTGAAAGGACTTTTATTCCAGTAGGTTCCATGGAAAGATTGTTAATCTGAAAGCACCTTCATTCCAGAAGGTTCTATGGAAAGATAGTTGATCTGAAAGCACCTTTATTCCAGAAGGTTCCATGGAAAGATAGTTAATCTGAAAGCACCTTTCTTCCAGAAGGTTCCAATGAAAGATAGTTAATCTGAAAGGACTTTTATTCCAGAAAGTTCCATGGAAAGATAGTTAATCTGAATGGACTTTTATTCCAGAAGGTTCTATGGAAAGATAGTTAATCTGAAAGGACTTTTATTCCAGAAGGTTCAATGAAAAGATAGTTAATCTGAAAGGACTTTTATTCCAGAAGGTTCCATGGAAAGATAGTTAATCTGCAAGCACTTTTATTCCAGAAGGTTCCACGGAAAGATAGTTAATCTGAATGGACTTTTATTCCAGAAGGTTCTATGGAAATAAAGTTAATCTGAAAGGACTTTTATTCCAGAAGGTTCTTTGGAAAGAGAGTTAATCTGAAAGGACTTTTATTCCAGAAGGTTCTATGGAAAGATAGTTAATCTGAAAGGACTTTTATCCCAGAAGGTTCTATGAAAAGATAGTTAATCTGAAAGGACTTTTATTCCAGAAGGTTCCATGGAAAGATAGTTAATCTGAAAGCACTTTTATTCTAGAAGGTTCTATGGAAAGATAGTTAATCTGAAAGCACCTTTATTCCAGAAGGTTCCATGGAAAGATAGTTAATCTGAAAGCACTTTTATTCCAGAAGGTTCCATGGAAAGATAGTTAATCTGAATGGACTTTTATTCCAGAAGGTTCTAAGGAAAGATAGTTAATCTGAAAGGACATTTATTCCAGAAGGTTGTATGGAAAGATAGTTAATCTGAAAGGACTTTTATTCCAGAAGGTTCGATGGAAACATAGTTAATCTGAAAGGACTTTTATTCCAGAAGGTTCTATGGAAACATAGTTAATCTGAATGGACTTTTATTCCAGAAGGTTCGATGGAAAGATAGTTAATCTGAAAGCACTTTTATTCCAGAAGGTTCTATGGAAAGATAGTTAATCTGAAAGGACTTTTATTCCAGAAGGTTCTATGGAAAGATAGTTAATCTGAAAGGACATTTATTCCAGAAGGTTCTATGGAAAGATAGTTAATCTGAAAGGACTTTTATTCCAGAAGGTTCTATGGAAATATGGTTAATCTGAAAGGACTTTTATTCCAGAAGGTTCCATGGAAAGATTGTTAATCTGAAAGGACTTTTATTCCAGAAGGTTCTATGAAAAGAGTGTTAATCTGAAAGGACTTTTATTCCAGAAGGTTCTATGGAAATATGGTTAATCTGAAAGGACTTTTATTCCAGAAGGTTCCATGGAAAGATTGTTAATCTGAAAGCACCTTTATTCCAGAAGGTTCAATGGAAAGATAGTTGATCTGAAAGCACCTTTATTCCAGAAGGTTCCATGGAAAGATAGTTAATCTGAAAGCACCTTTCTTCCAGAAGGTTCCAATGAAAGATAGTTAATCTGAAAGGACTTTTATTCCAGAAAGTTCCATGGAAAGATAGTTAATCTGAATGGACTTTTATTCCAGAAGGTTCTATGGAAAGATAGTTAATCTGAAAGGACTTTTATTCTAGAAGGTTCTATGAAAAGATAGTTAATCTGAAAGGACTTTTATTCCAGAAGGTTCCATGGAAAGATAGTTAATCTGCAAGCACTTTTCTTCTAGAAGGTTCTATGGAAAGATAGTTAATCTGAAAGGACTTTTATTCCAGAAGGTTCTATGGAAATAAAGTTAATCTGAAAGGACTTTTATTCCAGAAGGTTCTATGGAAATAAAGTTAATCTGAAAGGACTTTTATTCCAGAAGGTTCTTTGGAAAGAGAGTTAATCTGAAAGGACTTTTATTCCAGAAGGTTCTATGGAAAGATAGTTAATCTGAAAGGACTTTTATTCCAGAAGGTTCTATGAAAAGATAGTTAATCTGAAAGGACTTTTATTCCAGAAGGTTCCATGGAAAGATAGTTAATCTGAAAGCACTTTTATTCTCGAAGGTTCTATGGAAAGATAGTTAATCTGAAAGCACCTTTATTCCAGAAGGTTCCATGGAAAGATAGTTAATCTGAAAGGACTTTTATTCCAGAAGGTTCCATGGAAAGATAGTTAATCTGAATGGACTTTTATTCCAGAAGGTTCTATGGAAAGATAGTTAATCTGAATGGACTTTTATTCCAGAAGGTTCTATGGAAAGATAGTTAATCTGAAAGGACTTTTATTGCAGAAGGTTCTATGGAAAGATATAGTTAACCTGAAAGGACTTTTATTGCAGAAGGTTCAATGGATACATAGTTAATCTGAAAGGACTTTTATTCCAGAAGGTTCGATGGAATCATAGTTAATCTGAAAAGACTTTTATTCCAGAAGGTTCTATGGAAACATAGTTAATCTGAATGGACTTTTATTCCAGAAGGTTCGATGGAAAGATAGTTAATCTGAAAGGACTTTTATTCCAGAAGGTTCCACGGAAAGATAGTTAATCTGAAAGCACCTTTCTTCCAGAAGGTTCCATTGAAAGATAGTTAATCTGAAAGGACTTTTATTCCAGAAGGTTCTATGGAAAGATAGTTAATCTGAATGGAATTTTATTCCAAAAGGTTCCATGGAAAGATAGTTAATCTGAAAGGACTTTTATTCCAGAAGGTTCTATAGAAAGATAGTTAATCTGAAAGGACTTTTATTCCAGAAGGTTCTATGGAAAGATAGTTAATCTGAAAGGACTTTTATTCCAGAAGGTTCTATGGAAATAAAGTTAATCTGAAAGGACTTTTATTCCAGAAGGTTCTTTGGAAAGAGAGTTAATCCGAAAGGACTTTTATTCCAGAAGGTTCCATGGAAAGATAGTTAATCTGAATGGACTTTTATTCCAGAAGGTTCTATGGAAAGATAGTTAATCTGAATGGACTTTTAGTCCAGAAGGTTCTATGGAAAGATAGTTAATCTGAAAGGACTTTTATTGCAGAAGGTTCTATGGAAAGATAGTGAACCTGAAAGGACTTTTATTGCAGAAGGTTCAATGGAATCATAGTTAATCTGAAAAGACTTTTATTCCAGAAGGTTCTATGGAAACATAGTTAATCTGAATGGACTTTTATTCCAGAAGGTTCGATGGAAAGATAGATAATCTGAAAGGACTTTTATTCCAGAAGGTTCCACGGAAAGATAGTTCATCTGAAAGCACCTTTCTTCCAGAAGGTTCCACGGAAAGATAGTTAATCTGAAAGCACCTTTCTTCCAGAAGGTTCCATTGAAAGATAGTTAATCTGAAAGGACTTTTATTCCAGAAGGTTCTATGGAAAGATAGTTAATCTGAATGGAATTTTATTCCAAAAGGTTCCATGGAAAGATAGTTAATCTGAAAGGACTTTTATTCCAGAAGGTTCTATAGAAAGATAGTTAATCTGAAAGGACTTTTATTCCAGAAGGTTCTATGGAAAGATAGTTAATCTGAAAGGACTTTTATTCCAGAAGGTTCTATGGAAATAAAGTTAATCTGAAAGGACTTTTATTCCAGAAGGTTCTTTGGAAAGAGAGTTAATCCGAAAGGACTTTTATTCCAGAAGGTTCTATGGAAAGATAGTTAATCTGAAAGGACTTTTATTCCAGAAGGTTCTATGAAAAGATAGTTAATCTGAAAGCACCTTTATTCCAGAAGGTTCTATGGAAAGATAGTTAATCTGAAAGGACTTTTATTCCAGAAGGTTCTTTGGAAAGAGAGTTAATCCGAAAGGACTTTTATTCCAGAAGGTTCTATGGAAAGATAGTTAATCTGAAAGGACTTTTATTCCAGAAGGTTCTATGAAAAGATAGTTAATCTGAAAGCACCTTTATTCCAGAAGGTTCTATTGAAAGATAGTTAATCTGAAAGCACCTTTATTCCAGAAGGTTCCATGGAAAGATAGTTAATCTGAAAGCACCTTTATTCCAGAAGGTTCCATGGAAAGATAGTTAATTTGAAAGGACTTTTATTCCAGAAGGTTCCATGGAAAGATAGTTAATCTGAATGGACTTTTATTCCAGAAGGTTCGATGGAAAGATAGTTAATCTGAAAGCACTTTTATACCAGAAGGTTCTATGGAAAGATAGTTAATCTGAAAGGTCTTTTATTCCAGAAGGTTCTATGGAAAGATAGTTAATCTGAAAGGACATTTATTCCAGAAGGTTCTATGGAAAGATAGTTAATCTGAAAGGACTTTTATTCCAGAAGGTTCTATGAAAAGATAGTTAATCTGAAAGGACTTTTATTCCAGAAGGTTCTATGGAAAGATAGTTAATCTGAATGGACTTTTATTCCAGAAGGTTCTATGGAAAGATAGTTAATCTGAAAGGACTTTTATTGCAGAAGGTTCTATGGAAAGATAGTTAACCTGAAAGGACTTTTATTGCAGAAGGTTCAATGGATACATAGTTAATCTGAAAGGACTTTTATTCCAGAAGGTTCGATGGAATCATAGTTAATCTGAAAAGACTTTTATTCCAGAAGGTTCTATGGAAACATAGTTAATCTGAATGGACTTTTATTCCAGAAGGTTCGATGGAAAGATAGTTAACCTGAAAGGACTTTTATTCCAGAAGGTTCTATGGAAAGATAGTTAATCTGAAAGGACATTTATTCCAGAAGGTTCTATGGAAAGATAGTTAATCTGAAAGGACTTTTATTCCAGAAGGTTCTATGAAAAGATAGTTAATCTGAAAGGACTTTTATTCCAGAAGGTTCTATGGAAATATGGTTAATCTGAAAGGACTTTTATTCCAGAAGGTTCCATGGAAAGATTGTTAATCTGAAAGCACCTTTATTCCAGAAGGTTCTATGGAAAGATAGTTGATCTGAAAGCACCTTTATTCCAGAAGTTTCCATGGAAAGATAGTTAATCTGAAAGCACCTTTCTTCCAGAAGGTTCCAATGAAAGATAGTTAATCTGAAAGCACCTTTCTTCCAGAAGGTTCCAATGAAAGATAGTTAATCTGAAAGGACTTTTATTCCAGAAAGTTCCATGGAAAGATAGTTAATCTGCAAGCACTTTTATTCCAGAAGGTTCCATGGAAAGATAGTTAATCTGAATGGATTTTATTCCAGAAGGTTCTATGGAAATAAAGTTAATCTGAAAGGACTTTTATTCCAGAAGGTTCTTTGGAAAGAGAGTTATTCTGAAAGGACTTTTATTCCAGAAGGTTCTATGGAAAGATAGTTAATCTGAAAGGACTTTTATCCCAGAAGGTTCTGTGAAAAGATAGTTAATCTGAAAGGACTTTTATTCCAGAAGGTTCCATGGAAAGATAGTTAATCTGAAAGCACTTTTATTCGAGAAGGTTCTATGGAAAGATAGTTAATCTGAAAGCACCTTTATTCCAGAAGGTTCCATGGAAAGATAGTTAATCTGAAAGGACTTTTATTCCAGAAGGTTCCATGGAAAGATAGTTAATCTGAATGGACTTTTATTCCGGAAGGTTCTAAGGAAAGATAGTTAATCTGAATGGACTTTTATTCCAGAAGGTTCTATGGAAAGATGGTTAATCTGAAAGGTCTTTTATTGCAGAAGGTTCTATGGAAAGATAGTTAATCTGAAAGGACTTTTATTGCAGAAGGTTCAATGGATACATAGTTAATCTGAAAGGACTTTTATTCCAGAAGGTTCGATGGAAACATAGTTAATCTGAAAGGACTTTTATTCCAGAAGGTTCTATGGAAACATTGTTAATCTGAAAGGACTTTTATTCCAGAAGGTTCTATGGAAACATAGTTAATCTGAAAGCACTTTTATTCCAGAAGGTTCTATGGAAAGATAGTTAATCTGAAAGGACTTTTATTCCAGAAGGTTCTATGGAAAGATAGTTAATCTGAATGGACTTTTATTCCAGAAGGTTCTATGGAAAGATAGTTAATCTGAATGGAATTTTATTCCAGAAGGTTCTTTGGAAAGATAGTTAATCTGAAAGGACTTTTATTCCAGAAGGTTCCACGGAAAGATAGTTAATCTGAAAGCACCTTTCTTCCAGAAGGTTCCATTGAAAGATAGTTAATCTGAAAGGACTTTTATTCCAGAAGGTTCTATGGAAAGATAGTTAATCTGAATGGAATTTTATTCCAAAAGGTTCCATGGAAAGATAGTTAATCTGAAAGGACTTTTATTCCAGAAGGTTCTATAGAAAGATAGTTAATCTGAAAGGACTTTTATTCCAGAAGGTTCTATGGAAAGATAGTTAATCTGAAAGGACTTTTATTCCAGAAGGTTCTATGGAAATAAAGTTAATCTGAAAGGACTTTTATTCCAGAAGGTTCTTTGGAAAGAGAGTTAATCCGAAAGGACTTTTATTCCAGAAGGTTCTATGGAAAGATAGTTAATCTGAAAGGACTTTTATTCCAGAAGGTTCTATGAAAAGATAGTTAATCTGAAAGCACCTTTATTCCAGAAGGTTCTATGGAAAGATAGTTAATCTGAAAGGACTTTTATTCCAGAAGGTTCTTTGGAAAGAGAGTTAATCCGAAAGGACTTTTATTCCAGAAGGTTCTATGGAAAGATAGTTAATCTGAAAGGACTTTTATTCCAGAAGGTTCTATGAAAAGATAGTTAATCTGAAAGCACCTTTATTCCAGAAGGTTCCATGGAAAGATAGTTAATCTGAAAGCACCTTTATTCCAGAAGGTTCCATGGAAAGATAGTTAATTTGAAAGGACTTTTATTCCAGAAGGTTCCATGGAAAGATAGTTAATCTGAATGGACTTTTATTCCAGAAGGTTCGATGGAAAGATAGTTAATCTGAAAGCACTTTTATACCAGAAGGTTCTATGGAAAGATAGTTAATCTGAAAGGACTTTTATTCCAGAAGGTTCCATGGAAAGATAGTTAATCTGAAAGGACATTTATTCCAGAAGGTTCTATGGAAAGATAGTTAATCTGAAAGGACTTTTATTCCAGAAGGTTCTATGAAAAGATAGTTAATCTGAAAGGACTTTTATTCCAGAAGGTTCTATGGAAATATGGTTAATCTGAAAGGACTTTTATTCCAGAAGGTTCCATGGAAAGATTGTTCATCTGAAAGCACCTTTATTCCAGAATGTTCTCTGGAAAGATAGTTGATCTGAAAGCACCTTTATTCCAGAAGGTTCCATGGAAAGATAGTTAATCTGAAAGCACCTTTCTTCCAGAAGGTTCCAATGAAAGATAGTTAATCTGAAAGGACTTTTATTCCAGAAAGTTCCATGGAAAGATAGTTAATCTGAATGGACTTTTATTCCAGAAGGTTCTATGGAAAGATAGTTAATCTGAAAGGACTTTTATTCCAGAAGGTTCTATGAAAAGATAGTTAATCTGAAAGGACTTTTATTCCAGAAGGTTCCATGGAAAGATAGTTAATCTGCAAGCACTTTTATTCCAGAAGGTTCCATGGAAAGATAGTTAATCTGAATGGACTTTTATTCCAGAAGGTTCTATGGAAATAAAGTTAATCTGAAAGGACTTTTATCCCAGAAGGTTCTATGAAAAGATAGTTAATCTGAAAGGACTTTTATTCTAGAAGGTTCTATGGAAAGATAGTTAATCTGAAAGCACCTTTATTCCAGAAGGTTCCATGGAAAGATAGTTAATCTGAAAGGACTTTTATTCCAGAAGGTTCCATGGAAAGATAGTAAATCTGAATGGACTTTTATTCCAGAAGGTTCTATGGAAAGATAGTTAATCTGAATGGACTTTTATTCCAGAAGGTTCGATGGAAACATAGTTAATCTGAAAGGACTTTTATTCCAGAAGGTTCTATGGAAACATTGTTAATCTGAAAGGACTTTTATTCCAGAAGGTTCTATGGAAACATAGTTAATCTGAAAGCAGTTTTATTCCAGAAGGTTCTATGGAAAGATAGTTAATCTGAAAGGACTTTTATTCCAGAAGGTTCTATGGAAAGATAGTTAATCTGAATGCACTTTTATTCCAGAAGGTTCTATGGAAAGATAGTTAATCTGAATGGAATTTTATTCCAGAAGGTTCTTTGGAAAGATAGTTAATCTGAAAGGACTTTTATTCCAGAAGGTTCCATGGAAAGATAGTTAATCTGAAAGCACCTTTCTTCCAGAAGGTTCTATGGAAAGATAGTTGATCTGAAAGCACCTTTATTCCAGAAGGTTCCATGGAAAGATAGTTAATCTGAAAGCACCTTTCTTCCAGAAGGTTCCAATGAAAGATAGTTAATCTGAAAGGACTTTTATTCCAGAAAGTTCCATGGAAAGATAGTTAATCTGGATGGACTTTTATTCCAGAAGGTTCTATGGAAAGATAGTTAATCTGAAAGGACTTTTATTCCAGAAGGTTATATGAAAAGATAGTTAATCTGAAAGGTCTTTTATTCCAGAAGGTTCTTTGGAAAGAGAGTTAATCCGAAAAGACTTTTATTCCAGAAGGTTATATGGAAATATGGTTAATCTGAAAGGACTTTTATTCCAGAAGGTTCCATGGAAAGATTGTTAATCTGAAAGCACCTTTATTCCAGAAGGTTCTATGGAAAGATAGTTGATCTGAAAGCACCTTTATTCCAGAAGGTTCCATGGAAAGATAGTTAATCTGAAAGCACCTTTCTTCCAGAAGGTTCCAATGAAAGATAGTTAATCTGAAAGGACTTTTATTCCAGAAAGTTCCATGGAAAGATAGTTAATCTGAATGGACTTTTATTCCAGAAGGTTCTATGGAAAGATAGTTAATCTGAAAGGACTTTTATTCCAGAAGGTGATATGAAAAGATAGTTAATCTGAAAGGACTTTTATTCCAGAAGGTTCCATGGAAAGATAGTTAATCTGCAAGCACTTTTCTTCTAGAAGGTTCTATGGAAAGATAGTTAATCTGAAAGGACTTTTATTCCAGCAGGTTCTATGGAAATAAAGTTAATCTGAAAGGACTTTTATTCCAGAAGGTTTTTTGGAAAGAGAGTTAATCTGAAAGGACTTTTATTCCAGAAGGTTCTATGGAAAGATAGTTAATCTGAAAGGACTTTTATTCCAGAAGGTTCTATGAAAAGATAGTTAATCTGAAAGGACTTTTATTCCAGAAGGTTCCATGGAAAGATAGTTAATCTGAAAGCACTTTTATTCTAGAAGGTTCAATGGAAAGATAGTTAATCTGAAAGCACCTTTATTCCAGAAGGTTCCATGGAAAGATAGTTAATCTGAAAGGACTTTTATTCCAGAAGGTTCTATGGAAACATTGTTAATCTGAAAGGACTTTTATTCCAGAAGGTTCTATGGAAACATAGTTAATCTGAAAGCACTTTTATTCCAGAAGGTTATATGGAAAGATAGTTAATCTGAAAGGACTTTTATTCCAGAAGGTTCTATGGAAAGATAGTTAATCTGAATCCACTTTTATTCCAGAAGGTTCTATGGAAAGATAGTTAATCTGAATGGACTTTTATTCCAGAAGGTTCTATGGAAATAAAGTTAATCTGAATGGACTTTTATTCCAGAAGGTTGTTTGGAAAGAGAGTTAATCTGAAAGGACTTTTATTCTAGAAGGTTCTATGGAAAGATAGTTAATCTGAAAGGACTTTTATTCCAGAAGGTTCTATGAAAAGATAGTTAGTCTGAAAGGACTTTTATTCCAGAAGGTTCCATGGAAAGATAGTTAATCTGAAAGCACTTTTATTCTCGAAGGTTCTATGGAAAGATAGTTAATCTGAAAGCACCTTTATTCCAGAAGGTTCCATGGAAAGATAGTTAATCTGAAAGGACTTTTATTCCAGAAGGTTCCATGGAAAGATAGTTAATCTGAATGGACTTTTATTCCAGAAGGTTCTATGGAAAGATAGTTAATCTGAATGGACTTTTATTCCAGAAGGTTCTATGGAAAGATCGTTAATCTGAAAGGACTGTTATTGCAGAAGGTTCTATGGAAAGATAGTTAATCTGAAAGGACTTTTATTGCAGAAGGTTCAATGGATACATAGTTAATCTGAAAGGACTTTTATTCCAGAAGGTTCGATGGAAACATAGTTAATCTGAAAGGACTTTTATTCCAGAAGGTTCTATGGAAACATAGTTAATCTGAATGGACTTTTATTCCAGAAGGTTCGATGGAAAGATAGTTAATCTGAAAGCACTTTTATTCCAGAAGGTTCTATGGAAAGATAGTTAATCTGAAAGTACTTTTATTCCAGAAGGTTCGATGGAAACATAGTTAATCTGAAAGGACTTTTATTCCAGAAGGTTCTATGGAAACATTGTTAATCTGAAAGGACTTTTATTCCAGAAGGTTCTATGGAAACATAGTTAATCTGAAAGCAGTTTTATTCCAGAAGGTTCTATGGAAAGATAGTTAATCTGAAAGGACTTTTATTCCAGAAGGTTCTATGGAAAGATAGTTAATCTGAATGCACTTTTATTCCAGAAGGTTCTATGGAAAGATAGTTAATCTGAATGGAATTTTATTCCAGAAGGTTCTTTGGAAAGATAGTTAATCTGAAAGGACTTTTATTCCAGAAGGTTCCATGGAAAGATAGTTAATCTGAAAGCACCTTTCTTCCAGAAGGTTCTATGGAAAGATAGTTGATCTGAAAGCACCTTTATTCCAGAAGGTTCCATGGAAAGATAGTTAATCTGAAAGCACCTTTCTTCCAGAAGGTTCCAATGAAAGATAGTTAATCTGAAAGGACTTTTATTCCAGAAAGTTCCATGGAAAGATAGTTAATCTGAATGGACTTTTATTCCAGAAGGTTCTATGGAAAGATAGTTAATCTGAAAGGACTTTTATTCCAGGAGGTTATATGAAAAGATAGTTAATCTGAAAGGACTTTTATTCCAGAAGGTTCTTTGGAAAGAGAGTTAATCCGAAAAGACTTTTATTCCAGAAGGTTCTATGGAAATATGGTTAATCTGAAAGGACTTTTATTCCAGAAGGTTCCATGGAAAGATTGTTAATCTGAAAGCACCTTTATTCCAGAAGGTTCTATGGAAAGATAATTGATCTGAAAGCACCTTTATTCCAGAAGGTTCCATGGAAAGATAGTTAATCTGAAAGCACCTTTCTTCCAGAAGGTTCCAATGAAAGATAGTTAATCTGAAAGGACTTTTATTCCAGAAAGTTCCATGGAAAGATAGTTAATCTGAATGGACTTTTATTCCAGAAGGTTCTATGGAAAGATAGTTAATCTGAAAGGACTTTTATTCCAGAAGGTTATATGAAAAGATAGTTAATCTGAAAGGACTTTTATTCCAGAAGTTTCCATGGAAAGATAGTTAATCTGCAAGCACTTTTCTTCTAGAAGGTTCTATGGAAAGATAGTTAATCTGAAAGGACTTTTATTCCAGCAGGTTCTATGGAAATAAAGTTAATCTGAAAGGACTTTTATTCCAGAAGGTTTTTTGGAAAGAGAGTTAATCTGAAAGGACTTTTATTCCAGAAGGTTCTATGGAAAGATAGTTAATCTGAAAGGACTTTTATTCCAGAAGGTTCTATGAAAAGATAGTTAATCTGAAAGGACTTTTATTCCAGAAGGTTCCATGGAAAGATAGTTAATCTGAAAGCACTTTTATTCTAGAAGGTTCAATGAAAAGATAGTTAATCTGAAAGCACCTTTATTCCAGAAGGTTCCATGGAAAGATAGTTAATCTGAAAGGACTTTTATTCCAGAAGGTTCCATGGAAAGATAGTTAATCTGAATGGACTTTTATTCCAGAAGGTTCGATGGAAACATAGTTAATCTGAAAGGACTTTTATTCCAGAAGGTTCTATGGAAACATTGTTAATCTGAAAGGACTTTTATTCCAGAAGGTTCTATGGAAACATAGTTAATCTGAAAGCACTTTTATTCCAGAAGGTTCTATGGAAAGATAGTTAATCTGAAAGGACTTTTATTCCAGAAGGTTCTATGGAAAGATAGTTTATCTGAATGCACTTTTATTCCAGAAGGTTCTATGGAAAGATAGTTAATCTGAATGGACTTTTATTCCAGAAGGTTCTATGGAAATAAAGTTAATCTGAATGGACTTTTATTCCAGAAGGTTGTTTGGAAAGAGAGTTAATCTGAAAGGACTTTTATTCCAGAAGGTTCTATGGAAAGATAGTTAATCTGAAAGGACTTTTATTCCAGAAGGTTCTATGAAAAGATAGTTAATCTGAAAGGACTTTTATTCCATAAGGTTCCATGGAAAGATAGTTAATCTGAAAGCACTTTTATTCTAGAAGGTTCTATGGAAAGATAGTTAATCTGAAAGCACCTTTATTCCAGAAGGTTCCATGGAAAGATAGTTAATCTGAAAGGACTTTTATTCCAGAAGGTTCCATGGAAAGATAGTTAATCTGAATGGACTTTTATTCCAGAAGGTTCTATGGAAAGATAGTTAATCTGAATGGACTTTTATTCCAGAAGGTTCTATGGAAAGATAGTTAATCTGAAAGGACTTTTATTGCAGAAGGTTCTATGGAAAGATAGTTAATCTGAAAGGACTTTTATTGCAGAAGGTTCAATGGATACATAGTTAATCTGAAAGGACTTTTATTCCAGAAGGTTCGATGGAAACATAGTTAATCTGAAAGGACTTTTATTCCAGAAGGTTCTATGGAAAGATAGTTAATCTGAAAGCACTTTTATTCCAGAAGGTTCTATGGAAAGATAGTTAATCTGAAAGTACTTTTATTCCAGAAGGTTCTATGGAAAGATAGTTAATCTGAAAGGACATTTATTCCAGAAGGTTCTATGGAAAGATAGTTAATCTGAAAGGACTTTTATTCCAGAAGGTTCTATGAAAAGATAGTTAATCTGAAAGGACTTTTATTCCAGAAGGTTCCATGGAAATATGGTTAATCTGAAAGGACTTTTATTCCAGAAGGTTCCATGGAAAGATTGTTAATCTGAAAGCACCTTTATTCCAGAAGGTTCTATGGAAAGATAGTTGATCTGAAAGCACCTTTATTCCAGAAGGTTCCATGGAAAGATAGTTAATCTGAAAGCACCTTTCTTCCAGAAGGTTCCAATGAAAGATAGTTAATCTGAAAGGACTTTTATTCCAGAAAGTTCCATGGAAAGATAGTTAATCTGAATGGACTTTTATTCCAGAAGGTTCTATGGAAAGATAGTTAATCTGAATGGACTTTTATTCCAGAAGGTTCTATGGAAAGATAGTTAATCTGAAAGGACTTTTATTGCAGAAGGTTCTATGGAAAGATAGTTAATCTGAAAGGACTTTTATTGCAGAAGGTTCAATGGATACATAGTTAATCTGAAAGGACTTTTATTCCAGAAGGTTCGATGGAAACATAGTTAATCTGAAAGGACTTTTATTCCAGAAGGTTCTATGGAAAGATAGTTAATCTGAAAGCACTTTTATTCCAGAAGGTTCTATGGAAAGATAGTTAATCTGAAAGTACTTTTATTCCAGAAGGTTCTATGGAAAGATAGTTAATCTGAAAGGACATTTATTCCAGAAGGTTCTATGGAAAGATAGTTAATCTGAAAGGACTTTTATTCCAGAAGGTTCTATGAAAAGATAGTTAATCTGAAAGGACTTTTATTCCAGAAGGTTCCATGGAAATATGGTTAATCTGAAAGGACTTTTATTCCAGAAGGTTCCATGGAAAGATTGTTAATCTGAAAGCACCTTTATTCCAGAAGGTTCTATGGAAAGATAGTTGATCTGAAAGCACCTTTATTCCAGAAGGTTCCATGGAAAGATAGTTAATCTGAAAGCACCTTTCTTCCAGAAGGTTCCAATGAAAGATAGTTAATCTGAAAGGACTTTTATTCCAGAAAGTTCCATGGAAAGATAGTTAATCTGAATGGACTTTTATTCCAGAAGGTTCTATGGAAAGATAGTTAATCTGAAAGGACTTTTATTCTAGAAGGTTCTATGAAAAGATAGTTAATCTGAAAGGACTTTTATTCCAGAAGGTTCCATGGAAAGATAGTTAATCTGCAAGCACTTTTCTTCTAGAAGGTTCTATGGAAAGATAGTTAATCTGAATGGACTTTTATTCCAGAAGGTTCTATGGAAAGATAGTTAATCTGAATGGACTTTTATTCCAGAAGGTTCTATGGAAAGATAGTTAATCTGAAAGGACTTTTATTGCTTCCGCAAATCACTTCCGTTTTCCGGTCCGGTCGTGAGAGGACGCTGGCGTCGTTTGCTCGCCGCTTCTCTGACTGGACCATTGTCCGTGTCTTGCTTTCCTGGTGGTCGTGGCGGATTTATGGCCATTGAGTCTTCCTCTGCGCGGTCCCGGCTCTGCTCTGCTGCTCCGGGCTTCACCTGCTCGGCTCCATCGCTGTTTCCTCGGGCCCACTCCCGTTGGTTGTGTCGATTGTTTCGCCTCCTCACCCTTGGCCGCGTGCTCGCTTTGCCTTCGCTCCTGCTGGCATGGCTCTGCGGTACTCTGCCGCAAGGCTTCTCCTGCTTAAAACCCGCTCCACCCCATCATGCATCTCTGCAATCAGATCGAATGGACTCCTGCGTCGACCCAGGTACATTCACCGTGGCTCCGGTCGTAAGTTTGTTTATTTACAATCAGGTCACTCCATCCCCATCCTCTGGTCGGCTCAGCGCACTCCCACTCATCGTCCCAACACACCTGGTCACAACAACGCACAAAATCGCACCTCCTGTCTGCGAACCCTGGCCAAATCACCTGGATTCATACCCGCCGTACAAAACAACATCAAGCTCACCCTGTTCAATACCCGGTCCCTCAACAACAAATGCCTCATCCTGAACGACTACATCCTGGAAAATAAACTGGACTTTCTCTGTCTCACTGAGACCTGGCAACAACCACTGGACTACTACACGCTCAACCTCACCACACCCAATGGATATTCTTACATCAATAAACCACGCTCGGAGGGCCGAGGTGGTGGAATTGCCGTTATTCACCGACAAGACATCAAGACCAACCTCATCTCCATCTCATCTGCTCCATCATTTGAACACCTGGCTTTTAAACTCTCTGGTCACACACAGTCAGTCATGGCTGTTGTCTACCGCCCTCCCAAACCACACCCATCATTCCTGTCTGACTTCTCCTACTTTCTGACCCAGCTATGTTCCCTCTCCCCCTCAATCCTCCTCCTTGGTGATTTCAATATCCACATGGACTCCACTGACTCCACGCTAACCACTGACTTCACTGATTTACTCACCTGCTTTAACCTCACTCAACATGTCAACTTTCCTACCCATAACCGTGGTCACATTTTGGACCTTGTCTGCTCTACTGGACTAATTTTGCACCATCTCTCTGGCTCCGACCTCACTCTCTCTGACCACCTAGCCATCACTCTGACCATCAACATCCCCACCCCAGCACCAAGGCATTATCGCACTATCAACTTCCGTAAGCTAAACGCTTTTTCACCTGCCTCATTCTCATCGACCCTCTCTGAAAAAATGTCCACTTCTCCCTTCGTTGACCTCCACACCCCTTCTGACCTCACTGACTACTACAACCACACTCTCTCTTCCTGCCTTGACCAAATTGCGCCTATAAAAACCAAAACAGTTTCTTTCACCCATTCTGCTCCCTGGTTTACCCCTGAGCTCCGCCTAATGAAAACTCGTGCTCGCCAACTTGAAAGACTCCGCAATAAAACAGGTCTCACAGTTCACTCCCAGGCCTACAAGGACCACATACAACACTATAAAGATGCCCTCTCCCGCGCCCGCTCCGCCTACTACTCTCAAATTATCCACTCTGGCTCCGGAAACCCAAAAGCACGCTTCTCTACAATAAACAAACTCCTCAGCCCCCTGAACACCACCACCCAGTCATTCACAATAGACAACTGCATCTCCTTCCTTTCATTCTTCCAACGCAAAATTGAAAACATCTACAACAGCTTGACCACCGCCGCACCCGCTCCCCCTCAAACCACCTGCCCCCCCTTATCCTGCCATCCCCTGTCTCAATTCTCCCCAGTCTCCCCTACTGACCTCTCTGAACTCCTCATCGGAATGAAAACTGCCACCTGCACTCTTGACCCCATCCCCTCCAGCTTTGTCAAGGCCTCCCTTCCTGCTCTTTCTCCACTTATCATTGCAACAATAAACTCCTCCCTGTCTACAGGCATCGTCCCACCATCCCTCAAAATTGCTGCTGTTACCCCCATTCTGAAAAAAACCTGGACTAAACCCTGACACCCTAAATAACTTCAGACCCATCTCCAACCTACCCTTTCTGTCAAAGGTTTTGGAACGCGCTGTAGCCACTCAACTCAAGCATCACCTCTCTGCCAATAACCTGTATGAAACATTCCAATCCGGATTCCGGTCCAACCACAGTACTGAAACTGCTCTCCTCAAAATCACCAACGACCTTCTCCTCTCCTCTGATGCTGGCAACCTCAACATTCTCATCCTCCTCGACCTCAGCGCTGCCTTTGACACCATCGATCACACCATCCTCCTCACCCGACTTGAAACCACCTTTAACATTACCGGCACTGCCCTCTCTTGGATTAAATCATACCTCTCTGACAGACGTCAGTTCATCTCCATCAATAACTGCAAATCCCCCACTGCTCCCCTCCCCCAAGGTGTCCCCCAAGGTTCAGTTCTTGGCCCCCTCCTCTTTATCCTTTACCTGTCCCCCCTCGGTCACTTAATCCGCCGTCATGGTCTCCAATTCCACTGCTTCGCCGATGACATCCAGCTTTTCATCTCCACCAAGTCCATCTCCACCGCCACCCACTCTATCCTGACAAACTGCATCACTGAAATAAAATCCTGGCTTCAAATCAACTTCCTCAAACTTAACTGTGATAAATCTGAAATAATCATCATTGGCCCAAAAACGCTCACCAAGTCCACCCATAACTTTGCCCTCAACATCGACGGTTTCCCAGTGTCCACCTCCCCTCACATCCGGAATCTTGGCATCATCTTTGACCAAACCCTCTCCTTCGACAAATACACTAAACAGATCACAAAGACAGCCTTCTTCCACCTGAAAAACATCGCCCGTCTCCGTCCATCCCTCTCCTCTGTGGCTGCAGAAACCCTCATCCACGCCTTCATCACTTCCCGTCTGGACTACTGCAATAGCCTCCTTTATGGTTCACCCTCAACAATCACCAATAAACTCCAATACATTCAGAACTCCGCTGCCCGTCTACTCACCCATTCCCGGACCCGTGACCACATCACCCCCGTCCTTTACAAGCTTCACTGGCTCCCCATCTCCCAGAGAATCCAGTACAAAATCCTCCTCTTGACCTACAAAGCCCTCCATAACCTGGCCCCATCCTACCTGGCTGACCTCCTCTCCAGACACACTCCCACCCGCAACCTCCGCTCTGCTGGTACCAACCTCCTGACCCCCCCCATCCGGACCAAATTTAGATCCTGGGGGGACAGGGCCTTCTCCATCGCTGCTCCCACCCTCTGGAACTCGCTACCTCACACCATCAGAGACTCCTCCTCACTCACCACATTCAAAACATCACTCAAGACCCACCTGTTCAACACTGCATTCAACATTTAACCCACAGCATCTAACCCCTGACTATCTCCTCTCCTTCTCCCTCCTTTGTGCTTTGAATATTTCCCTATTGATTCTTCTTTTTTTGCAATTGTCTTTATGTTTTGCTATGCGTTATGTTTTGCACTCTGTCAAAGCGTCTTTGGGCTTCCTGAAAAGCGCTATATAAAATAAATGCATTATTATTATTATTATTATTGCAGAAGGTTCTATGGAAAGATAGTTAATCTGAAAGGACTTTTATTGCAGAAGGTTCAATGGATACATAGTTAATCTGAAAGGACTTTTATTCCAGAAGGTTCGATGGAAACATAGTTAATCTGAAAGGACTTTTATTCCAGAAGGTTCTATGGAAACATAGTTAATCTGAATGGACTTTTATTCCAGAAGGTTCGATGGAAAGATAGTTAATCTGAAAGCACTTTTATTCCAGAAGGTTCTATGGAAAGATAGTTAATCTGAAAGGACTTTTATTCCAGAAGGTTCTATGGAAAGATAGTTAATCTGAAAGGACATTTATTCCAGAAGGTTCTATGGAAAGATAGTTAATCTGAAAGGACTTTTATTCCAGAAGGTTCTATGAAAAGATAGTTAATCTGAAAGGACTTTTATTCCAGAAGGTTCTATGGAAATATGGTTAATCTGAAAGGACTTTTATTCCAGAAGGTTCCATGGAAAGATTGTTAATCTGAAAGCACCTTTATTCCAGAAGGTTCCATGGAAAGATAGTTAATCTGAAAGCACCTTTCTTCCAGAAGGTTCCAATGAAAGATAGTTAATCTGAAAGGACTTTTATTCCAGAAAGTTCCATGGAAAGATAGTTAATCTGAATGGACTTTTATTCCAGAAGGTTCTATGGAAAGATAGTTAATCTGAAAGGACTTTTATTCCAGGAGGTTATATGAAAAGATAGTTAATCTGAAAGGACTTTTATTCCAGAAGGTTCTTTGGAAAGAGAGTTAATCCGAAAAGACTTTTATTCCAGAAGGTTCTATGGAAATATGGTTAATCTGAAAGGACTTTTATTCCAGAAGGTTCCATGGAAAGATTGTTAATCTGAAAGCACCTTTATTCCAGAAGGTTCTATGGAAAGATAGTTGATCTGAAAGCACCTTTATTCCAGAAGGTTCCATGGAAAGATAGTTAATCTGAAAGCACCTTTCTTCCAGAAGGTTCCAATGAAAGATAGTTAATCTGAAAGGACTTTTATTCCAGAAAGTTCCATGGAAAGATAGTTAATCTGAATGGACTTTTATTCCAGAAGGTTCTATGGAAAGATAGTTAATCTGAAAGGACTTTTATTCCAGAAGGTTATATGAAAAGATAGTTAATCTGAAAGGACTTTTATTCCAGAAGGTTCCATGGAAAGATAGTTAATCTGCAAGCACTTTACTTCTAGAAGGTTCTATGGAAAGATAGTTAATCTGAAAGGACTTTTATTCCAGAAGGTTCCATGGAAAGATAGTTAATCTGAAAGGACTTTTATTCCAGAAGGTTCCATGGAAATATAGTTAATCTGAATGGACTTTTATTCCAGAAGGTTCTATGGAAAGATAGTTAATCTGAATGGACTTTTATTCCAGAAGGTTCTATGGAAAGATAGTTAATCTGAAAGGACTGTTATTGCAGAAGGTTCTATGGAAAGATAGTTAATCTGAAAGGACTTTTATTGCAGAAGGTTCAATGGATACATAGTTAATCTGAAAGGACTTTTATTCCAGAAGGTTCGATGGAAACATAGTTTATCTGAAAGGACTTTTATTCCAGAAGGTTCTATGGAAACATAGTTAATCTGAATGGACTTTTATTCCAGAAGGTTCGATGGAAAGATAGTTAATCTGAAAGCACTTTTATTCCAGAAGGTTCTATGGAAAGATAGTTAATCTGAAAGTACTTTTATTCCAGAAGGTTCGATGGAAACGTAGTTAATCTGAAAGGACTTTTATTCCAGAAGGTTCTATGGAAACATTGTTAATCTGAAAGGACTTTTATTCCAGAAGGTTCTATGGAAACATAGTTAATCTGAAAGCAGTTTTATTCCAGAAGGTTCTATGGAAAGATAGTTAATCTGAAAGGACTTTTATTCCAGAAGGTTCTATGGAAAGATAGTTAATCTGAATGCACTTTTATTCCAGAAGGTTCTATGGAAAGACAGTTAATCTGAATGGAATTTTATTCCAGAAGGTTCTTTGGAAAGATAGTTAATCTGAAAGGACTTTTATTCCAGAAGGTTCCATGGAAAGATAGTTAATCTGAAAGCACCTTTCTTCCAGAAGGTTCTATGGAAAGATAGTTGATCTGAAAGCACCTTTATTCCAGAAGGTTCCATGGAAAGATAGTTAATCTGAAAGCACCTTTCTTCCAGAAGGTTCCAATGAAAGATAGTTAATCTGAAAGGACTTTTATTCCAGAAAGTTCCATGGAAAGATAGTTAATCTGAATGGACTTTTATTCCAGAAGGTTCTATGGAAAGATAGTTAATCTGAAAAGACTTTTATTCCAGAAGGTTCTATGGAAATATGGTTAATCTGAAAGGACTTTTATTCCAGGAGGTTATATGAAAAGATAGTTAATCTGAAAGGACTTTTATTCCAGAAGGTTCTTTGGAAAGAGAGTTAATCCGAAAAGACTTTTATTCCAGAAGGTTCTATGGAAATATGGTTAATCTGAAAGGACTTTTATTCCAGAAGGTTCCATGGAAAGATTGTTAATCTGAAAGCACCTTTATTCCAGAAGGTTCTATGGAAAGATAGTTGATCTGAAAGCACCTTTATTCCAGAAGGTTCCATGGAAAGATAGTTAATCTGAAAGCACCTTTCTTCCAGAAGGTTCCAATGAAAGATAGTTAATCTGAAAGGACTTTTATTCCAGAAAGTTCCATGGAAAGATAGTTAATCTGAATGGACTTTTATTCCAGAAGGTTCCATGGAAAGATAGTTAATCTGAAAGGACTTTTATTCCAGAAGGTTATATGAAAAGATAGTTAATCTGAAAGGACTTTTATTCCAGAAGTTTCCATGGAAAGATAGTTAATCTGCAAGCACTTTTCTTCTAGAAGGTTCTATGGAAAGATAGTTAATCTGAAAGGACTTTTATTCCAGCAGGTTCTATGGAAATAAAGTTAATCTGAAAGGACTTTTATTCCAGAAGGTTTTTTGGAAAGAGAGTTAATCTGAAAGGACTTTTATTCCAGAAGGTTCTATGGAAAGATAGTTAATCTGAAAGGACTTTTATTCCAGAAGGTTCTATGAAAAGATAGTTAATCTGAAAGGACTTTTATTCCAGAAGGTTCCATGGAAAGATAGTTAATCTGAAAGCACTTTTATTCTAGAAGGTTCAATGAAAAGATAGTTAATCTGAAAGCACCTTTATTCCAGAAGGTTCCATGGAAAGATAGTTAATCTGAAAGGACTTTTATTCCAGAAGGTTCCATGGAAAGATAGTTAATCTGAATGGACTTTTATTCCAGAAGGTTCGATGGAAACATAGTTAATCTGAAAGGACTTTTATTCCAGAAGGTTCTATGGAAACATTGTTAATCTGAAAGGACTTTTATTCCAGAAGGTTCTATGGAAACATAGTTAATCTGAAAGCACTTTTATTCCAGAAGGTTCTATGGAAAGATAGTTAATCTGAAAGGACTTTTATTCCAGAAGGTTCTATGGAAAGATAGTTTATCTGAATGCACTTTTATTCCAGAAGGTTCTATGGAAAGATAGTTAATCTGAATGGACTTTTATTCCAGAAGGTTCTATGGAAATAAAGTTAATCTGAATGGACTTTTATTCCAGAAGGTTGTTTGGAAAGAGAGTTAATCTGAAAGGACTTTTATTCCAGAAGGTTCTATGGAAAGATAGTTAATCTGAAAGGACTTTTATTCCAGAAGGTTCTATGAAAAGATAGTTAATCTGAAAGGACTTTTATTCCATAAGGTTCCATGGAAAGATAGTTAATCTGAAAGCACTTTTATTCCAGAAGGTTCCATGGAAAGATAGTTAATCTGAAAGGACTTTTATTCCAGAAGGTTCCATGGAAAGATAGTTAATCTGAATGGACTTTTATTCCAGAAGGTTCTATGGAAAGATAGTTAATCTGAATGGACTTTTATTCCAGAAGGTTCTATGGAAAGATAGTTAATCTTAAAGGACTTTTATTGCAGAAGGTTCTATGGAAAGATAGTTAATCTGAAAGGACTTTTATTGCAGAAGGTTCAATGGATACATAGTTAATCTGAAAGGACTTTTATTCCAGAAGGTTCGATGGAAACATAGTTAATCTGAAAGGACTTTTATTCCAGAAGGTTCTATGGAAAGATAGTTAATCTGAAAGCACTTTTATTCCAGAAGGTTCTATGGAAAGATAGTTAATCTGAAAGTACTTTTATTCCAGAAGGTTCTATGGAAAGATAGTTAATCTGAAAGGACATTTATTCCAGAAGGTTCTATGGAAAGATAGTTAATCTGAAAGGACTTTTATTCCAGAAGGTTCTATGAAAAGATAGTTAATCTGAAAGGACTTTTATTCCAGAAGGTTCCATGGAAATATGGTTAATCTGAAAGGACTTTTATTCCAGAAGGTTCCATGGAAAGATTGTTAATCTGAAAGCACCTTTATTCCAGAAGGTTCTATGGAAAGATAGTTGATCTGAAAGCACCTTTATTCCAGAAGGTTCCATGGAAAGATAGTTAATCTGAAAGCACCTTTCTTCCAGAAGGTTCCAATGAAAGATAGTTAATCTGAAAGGACTTTTATTCCAGAAAGTTCCATGGAAAGATAGTTAATCTGAATGGACTTTTATTCCAGAAGGTTCTATGGAAAGATAGTTAATCTGAAAGGACTTTTATTCTAGAAGGTTCTATGAAAAGATAGTTAATCTGAAAGGACTTTTATTCCAGAAGGTTCCATGGAAAGATAGTTAATCTGCAAGCACTTTTCTTCTAGAAGGTTCTATGGAAAGATAGTTAATCTGAATGGACTTTTATTCCAGAAGGTTCTATGGAAAGATAGTTAATCTGAATGGACTTTTATTCCAGAAGGTTCTATGGAAAGATAGTTAATCTGAAAGGACTTTTATTCCAGAAGGTTCGATGGAAACATAGTTAATCTGAAAGGACTTTTATTCCAGAAGGTTCTATGGAAACATAGTTAATCTGAATGGACTTTTATTCCAGAAGGTTCGATGGAAAGATAGTTAATCTGAAAGCACTTTTATTCCAGAAGGTTCTATGGAAAGATAGTTAATCTGAAAGGACTTTTATTCCAGAAGGTTCTATGGAAAGATAGTTAATCTGAAAGGACATTTATTCCAGAAGGTTCTATGGAAAGATAGTTAATCTGAAAGGACTTTTATTCCAGAAGGTTCTATGAAAAGATAGTTAATCTGAAAGGACTTTTATTCCAGAAGGTTCCATGGAAATATGGTTAATCTGAAAGGACTTTTATTCCAGAAGGTTCCATGGAAAGATTGTTAATCTGAAAGCACCTTTATTCCAGAAGGTTCCATGGAAAGATGGTTAATCTGAAAGCACCTTTCTTCCAGAAGGTTCCAATGAAAGATAGTTAATCTGAAAGGACTTTTATTCCAGAAAGTTCCATGGAAAGATAGTTAATCTGAATGGACTTTTATTCCAGAAGGTTCTATGGAAAGATAGTTAATCTGAAAGGACTTTTATTCCAGGAGGTTATATGAAAAGATAGTTAATCTGAAAGGACTTTTATTCCAGAAGGTTCTTTGGAAAGAGAGTTAATCCGAAAAGACTTTTATTCCAGAAGGTTCTATGGAAATATGGTTAATCTGAAAGGACTTTTATTCCAGAAGGTTCCATGGAAAGATTGTTAATCTGAAAGCACCTTTATTCCAGAAGGTTCTATGGAAAGATAGTTGATCTGAAAGCACCTTTATTCCAGAAGGTTCCATGGAAAGATAGTTAATCTGAAAGCACCTTTCTTCCAGAAGGTTCCAATGAAAGATAGTTAATCTGAAAGGACTTTTATTCCAGAAAGTTCCATGGAAAGATAGTTAATCTGAATGGACTTTTATTCCAGAAGGTTCTATGGAAAGATAGTTAATCTGAAAGGACTTTTATTCCAGAAGGTTATATGAAAAGATAGTTAATCTGAAAGGACTTTTATTCCAGAAGGTTCCATGGAAAGATAGTTAATCTGCAAGCACTTTTCTTCTAGAAGGTTCTATGGAAAGATAGTTAATCTGAAAGGACTTTTATTCCAGCAGGTTCTATGGAAATAAAGTTAATCTGAAAGGACTTTTATTCCAGAAGGTTTTTTGGAAAGAGAGTTAATCTGAAAGGACTTTTATTCCAGAAGGTTCTATGGAAAGATAGTTAATCTGAAAGGACTTTTATTCCAGAAGGTTCTATGAAAAGATAGTTAATCTGAAAGGACTTTTATTCCAGAAGGTTCCATGGAAAGATAGTTAATCTGAAAGCACTTTTATTCTAGAAGGTTCAATGGAAAGATAGTTAATCTGAAAGCACCTTTATTCCAGAAGGTTCCATGGAAAGATAGTTAATCTGAAAGGACTTTTATTCCAGAAGGTTCCATGGAAAGATAGTTAATCTGAATGGACTTTTATTCCAGAAGGTTCGATGGAAACATAGTTAATCTGAAAGGCCTTTATTCCAGAAGGTTCTATGGAAACATTGTTAATCTGAAAGGACTTTTATTCCAGAAGGTTCTATGGAAACATAGTTAATCTGAAAGCACTTTTATTCCAGAAGGTTCTATGGAAAGATAGTTAATCTGAAAGGACTTTTATTCCAGAAGGTTCTATGGAAAGATAGTTAATCTGAATGCACTTTTATTCCAGAAGGTTCTATGGAAAGATAGTTAATCTGAATGGACTTTTATTCCAGAAGGTTCTATGGAAATAAAGTTAATCTGAATGGACTTTTATTCCAGAAGGTTGTTTGGAAAGAGAGTTAATCTGAAAGGACTTTTATTCCAGAAGGTTCTATGGAAAGATAGTTAATCTGAAAGGACTTTTATTCCAGAAGGTTCTATGAAAAGATAGTTAATCTGAAAGGACTTTGATTCCATAAGGTTCCATGGAAAGATAGTTAATCTGAAAGCACTTTTATTCTAGAAGGTTCTATGGAAAGATAGTTAATCTGAAAGCACCTTTATTCCAGAAGGTTCCATGGAAAGATAGTTAATCTGAAAGGACTTTTATTCCAGAAGGTTCCATGGAAAGATAGTTAATCTGAATGGACTTTTATTCCAGAAGGTTCTATGGAAAGATAGTTAATCTGAATGGACTTTTATTCCAGAAGGTTCTATGGAAAGATAGTTAATCTGAAAGGACTTTTATTGCAGAAGGTTCTATGGAAAGATAGTTAATCTGAAAGGACTTTTATTGCAGAAGGTTCAATGGATACATAGTTAATCTGAAAGGACTTTTATTCCAGAAGGTTCGCTGGAAACATAGTTAATCTGAAAGGACTTTTATTCCAGAAGGTTCTATGGAAACATAGTTAATCTGAATGGACTTTTATTCCAGAAGGTTCGATGGAAAGATAGTTAATCTGAAAGCACTTTTATTCCAGAAGGTTCTATGGAAACATAGTTAATCTGAAAGTACTTTTATTCCAGAAGGTTCTATGGAAAGATAGTTAATCTGAAAGGACATTTATTCCAGAAGGTTCTATGGAAAGATAGTTAATCTGAAAGGACTTTTATTCCAGAAGGTTCTATGAAAAGATAGTTAATCTGAAAGGACTTTTATTCCAGAAGGTTCCATTGAAATATGGTTAATCTGAAAGGACTTTTATTCCAGAAGGTTCCATGGAAAGATTGTTAATCTGAAAGCACCTTTATTCCAGAAGGTTCTATGGAAAGATAGTTGATCTGAAAGCATCTTTATTCCAGAAGGTTCCATGGAAAGATAGTTAATCTGAAAGCACCTTTCTTCCAGAAGGTTCCAATGAAAGATAGTTAATCTGAAAGGACTTTTATTCCAGAAAGTTCCATGGAAAGATAGTTAATCTGAATGGACTTTTATTCCAGAAGGTTCTATGGAAAGATAGTTAATCTGAAAGGACTTTTATTCTAGAAGGTTCTATGAAAAGATAGTTAATCTGAAAGGACTTTTATTCCAGAAGGTTCCATGGAAAGATAGTTAATCTGCAAGCACTTTTCTTCTAGAAGGTTCTATGGAAAGATAGTTAATCTGAATGGACTTTTATTCCAGAAGGTTCTATGGAAAGATAGTTAATCTGAATGGACTTTTATTGCAGAAGGTTCTATGGAAAGATAGTTAATCTGAAAGGACTTTTATTGCAAAAGGTTCAATGGATACATAGTTAATCTGAAAGGACTTTTATTCCAGAAGGTTCGATGGAAACATAGCTAATCTGAAAGGACTTTTATTCCAGAAGGTTCGATGGAAAGATAGTTAATCTGAAAGCACTTTTATTGCAGAAGGTTCTATGGAAAGATAGTTAATCTGAAAGGACTTTTATTGCAAAAGGTTCAATGGATACATAGTTAATCTGAAAGGACTTTTATTCCAGAAGGTTCGATGGAAACATAGCTAATCTGAAAGGACTTTTATTCCAGAAGGTTCGATGGAAAGATAGTTAATCTGAAAGCACTTTTATTCCAGAAGGTTCTATGGAAAGATAGTTAATCTGAAAGGACTTTTATTCCAGAAGGTTCTATGGAAAGATAGTTAATCTGAAAGGACATTTATTCCAGAAGGTTCTATGGAAAGATAGTTAATCTGAAAGGACTTTTATTCCAGAAGGTTCTATGAAAAGATAGTTAATCTGAAAGGACTTTTATTCCAGAAGGTTCTATGGAAATATGGTTAATCTGAAAGGACTTTTATTCCAGAAGGTTCCATGGAAAGATTGTTAATCTGAAAGCACCTTTATTCCAGAAGGTTCTATGGAAAGATAGTTGATCTGAAAGCACCTTTATTCCAGAAGGTTCCATGGAAAGATAGTTAATCTGAAAGCACCTTTCTTCCAGAAGGTTCCAATGAAAGGTATTTAATCTGAAAGGACTTTTATTCCAGAAAGTTCCATGGAAAGATAGTTAATCTGAATGGACTTTTATTCCAGAAGGTTCTATGGAAAGATAGTTAATCCGAATGGACTTTTATTACAGAAGGTTCTATGGAAAGATAGTTAATCCGAATGGACTTTTATTACAGAAGGTTCTATGGAAAGATAGTTAATCTGAAAGGTCTTTTATTGCAGAAGGTTCTTTGGAAAGATAGTTAATCTGAAAGGAATTTTATTGCAGAAGGTTCGATGGAAACATAGTTAATCTGAAAGGACTTTTATTCCAGAAGGTTCTATGGAAACATTGTTAATCTGAAAGGACTTTTATTCCAGAAGGTTCTATGGAAACATTGTTAATCTGAAAGGACTTTTATTCCAGAAGGTTCTATGGAAACATAGTTAATCTGAAAGCACTTTTATTCCAGAAGGTTCTATGGAAAGATAGTTAATCTGAAAGGACTTTTATTCCAGAAGGTTCTATGGAAAGATAGTTAATCTGAATGAACTTTTATTCCAGAAGGTTCTATGGAAAGATAATTAATCTGAATGGAATTATATTCCAGAAGGTTCTTTGGAAAGATAGCTAATCTGAAAGCACTTTTATTCCAGAAGGTTCCATGGAAGGATAGTTAATCTGAAAGCACCTTTCTTCCAGAAGGTTCCATGGAAAGATAGTTAATCTGAAAGGACTTTTATTCCAGAAGGTTCTATGGAAAGATAGTTAATCTGAATGGACTTTTATTCCAAAAGGTTCCATGGAAAGATAGTTAATCTGAAAGGACTTTTATTCCAGAAGGTTCTATAGAAAGATAGTTAATCTGAAAATACTTTTATTCCAGAAGGTTCTATGGAAAGATAGTTAATCTGAAAGGACTTTTATTCCAGAAGGTTCTATGGAAATAAAGTTAATCTGAAAGGACTTTTATTCCAGAAGGTTCTTTGGAAAGAGAGTTAATCCGAAAGGACTTTTATTCCAGAAGGTTCTATGGAAAGATAGTTAATCTGAAAGGACTTTTATTCCAGAAGGTTCTATGAAAAGATAGTTAATCTGAAAGCACCTTTATTCCAGAAGGTTCTATGGAAAGATAGTTAATCTGAAAGCACCTTTATTCCAGAAGGTTCCATGGAAACATAGTTAATCTGAAAAGACTTTTATTCCAGAAGGTTCCATGGAAATATGGTTAATCTGAAAGGACTTTTATTCCAGAAGGTTCCAATGAAAGATAGTTAATCTGAATGGACTTTTATTCCAGAAGGTTCTATGGAAAGATAGTTAATCTGAAAAGACTTTTATTCCAGAAGGTTCTATGGAAATATGGTTAATCTGAAAGGACTTTTATTCCAGGAGGTTATATGAAAAGATAGTTAATCTGAAAGGACTTTTATTCCAGAAGGTTCTTTGGAAAGAGAGTTAATCCGAAAAGACTTTTATTCCAGAAGGTTCTATGGAAATATGGTTAATCTGAAAGGACTTTTATTCCAGAAGGTTCCATGGAAAGATAGTTAATCTGAAAAGACTTTTATTCCAGAAGGTTCTATGGAAATATGGTTAATCTGAAAGGACTTTTATTCCAGGAGGTTATATGAAAAGATAGTTAATCTGAAAGGACTTTTATTCCAGAAGGTTCTTTGGAAAGAGAGTTAATCCGAAAAGACTTTTATTCCAGAAGGTTCTATGGAAATATGGTTAATCTGAAAGGACTTTTATTCCAGAAGGTTCCATGGAAAGATTGTTAATCTGAAAGCACCTTTATTCCAGAAGGTTCTATGGAAAGATAGTTGATCTGAAAGCACCTTTATTCCAGAAGGTTCCATGGAAAGATAGTTAATCTGAAAGCACCTTTCTTCCAGAAGGTTCCAATGAAAGATAGTTAATCTGAAAGGACTTTTATTCCAGAAAGTTCCATGGAAAGATAGTTAATCTGAATGGACTTTTATTCCAGAAGGTTCCATGGAAAGATAGTTAATCTGAAAGGACTTTTATTCCAGAAGGTTATATGAAAAGATAGTTAATCTGAAAGGACTTTTATTCCAGAAGTTTCCATGGAAAGATAGTTAATCTGCAAGCACTTTTCTTCTAGAAGGTTCTATGGAAAGATAGTTAATCTGAAAGGACTTTTATTCCAGCAGGTTCTATGGAAATAAAGTTAATCTGAAAGGACTTTTATTCCAGAAGGTTTTTTGGAAAGAGAGTTAATCTGAAAGGACTTTTATTCCAGAAGGTTCTATGGAAAGATAGTTAATCTGAAAGGACTTTTATTCCAGAAGGTTCTATGAAAAGATAGTTAATCTGAAAGGACTTTTATTCCAGAAGGTTCCATGGAAAGATAGTTAATCTGAAAGCACTTTTATTCTAGAAGGTTCAATGAAAAGATAGTTAATCTGAAAGCACCTTTATTCCAGAAGGTTCCATGGAAAGATAGTTAATCTGAAAGGACTTTTATTCCAGAAGGTTCCATGGAAAGATAGTTAATCTGAATGGACTTTTATTCCAGAAGGTTCGATGGAAACATAGTTAATCTGAAAGGACTTTTATTCCAGAAGGTTCTATGGAAACATTGTTAATCTGAAAGGACTTTTATTCCAGAAGGTTCTATGGAAACATAGTTAATCTGAAAGCACTTTTATTCCAGAAGGTTCTATGGAAAGATAGTTAATCTGAAAGGACTTTTATTCCAGAAGGTTCTATGGAAAGATAGTTTATCTGAATGCACTTTTATTCCAGAAGGTTCTATGGAAAGATAGTTAATCTGAATGGACTTTTATTCCAGAAGGTTCTATGGAAATAAAGTTAATCTGAATGGACTTTTATTCCAGAAGGTTGTTTGGAAAGAGAGTTAATCTGAAAGGACTTTTATTCCAGGAGGTTCTATGGAAAGATAGTTAATCTGAAAGGACTTTTATTCCAGAAGGTTCTATGAAAAGATAGTTAATCTGAAAGGACTTTTATTCCATAAGATTCCATGGAAAGATAGTTAATCTGAAAGCACTTTTATTCTAGAAGGTTCTATGGAAAGATAGTTAATCTGAAAGCACCTTTATTCCAGAAGGTTCCATGGAAAGATAGTTAATCTGAAAAGACTTTTATTCCAGAAGGTTCCATGGAAAGATAGTTAATCTGAATGGACTTTTATTCCAGAAGGTTCTATGGAAAGATAGTTAATCTGAATGGACTTTTATTCCAGAAGGTTCTATGGAAAGATAGTTAATCTTAAAGGACTTTTATTGCAGAAGGTTCTATGGAAAGATAGTTAATCTGAAAGGACTTTTATTGCAGAAGGTTCAATGGATACATAGTTAATCTGAAAGGACTTTTATTCCAGAAGGTTCGATGGAAACATAGTTAATCTGAAAGGACTTTTATTCCAGAAGGTTCTATGGAAAGATAGTTAATCTGAAAGCACTTTTATTCCAGAAGGTTCTATGGAAAGATAGTTAATCTGAAAGTACTTTTATTCCAGAAGGTTCTATGGAAAGATAGTTAATCTGAAAGGACATTTATTCCAGAAGGTTCTATGGAAAGATAGTTAATCTGAAAGGACTTTTATTCCAGAAGGTTCTATGAAAAGATAGTTAATCTGAAAGGACTTTTATTCCAGAAGGTTCCATGGAAATATGGTTAATCTGAAAGGACTTTTATTCCAGAAGGTTCCATGGAAAGATTGTTAATCTGAAAGCACCTTTATTCCAGAAGGTTCTATGGAAAGATAGTTGATCTGAAAGCACCTTTATTCCAGAAGGTTCCATGGAAAGATAGTTAATCTGAAAGCACCTTTCTTCCAGAAGGTTCCAATGAAAGATAGTTAATCTGAAAGGACTTTTATTCCAGAAAGTTCCATGGAAAGATAGTTAATCTGAATGGACTTTTATTCCAGAAGGTTCTATGGAAAGATAGTTAATCTGAAAGGACTTTTATTCTAGAAGGTTCTATGAAAAGATAGTTAATCTGAAAGGACTTTTATTCCAGAAGGTTCCATGGAAAGATAGTTAATCTGCAAGCACTTTTCTTCTAGAAGGTTCTATGGAAAGATAGTTAATCTGAATGGACTTTTATTCCAGAAGGTTCTATGGAAAGATAGTTAATCTGAATGGACTTTTATTCCAGAAGGTTCTATGGAAAGATAGTTAATCTGAAAGGACTTTTATTGCAGAAGGTTCTATGGAAAGATAGTTAATCTGAAAGGACTTTTATTGCAGAAGGTTCAATGGATACATAGTTAATCTGAAAGGACTTTTATTCCAGAAGGTTCGATGGAAACATAGTTAATCTGAAAGGACTTTTATTCCAGAAGGTTCTATGGAAACATAGTTAATCTGAATGGACTTTTATTCCAGAAGGTTCGATGGAAAGATAGTTAATCTGAAAGCACTTTTATTCCAGAAGGTTCAATGGAAAGATAGTTAATCTGAAAGGACTTTTATTCCAGAAGGTTCTATGGAAAGATAGTTAATCTGAAAGGACATTTATTCCAGAAGGTTCTATGGAAAGATAGTTAATCTGAAAGGACTTTTATTCCAGAAGGTTCTATGAAAAGATAGTTAATCTGAAAGGACTTTTATTCCAGAAGGTTCTATGGAAATATGGTTAATCTGAAAGGACTTTTATTCCAGAAGGTTCCATGGAAAGATTGTTAATCTGAAAGCACCTTTATTCCAGAAGGTTCCATGGAAAGATAGTTAATCTGAAAGCACCTTTCTTCCAGAAGGTTCCAATGAAAGATAGTTAATCTGAAAGGACTTTTATTCCAGAAAGTTCCATGGAAAGATAGTTAATCTGAATGGACTTTTATTCCAGAAGGTTCTATGGAAAGATAGTTAATCTGAAAGGACTTTTATTCCAGGAGGTTATATGAAAAGATAGTTAATCTGAAAGGACTTTTATTCCAGAAGGTTCTTTGGAAAGAGAGTTAATCCGAAAAGACTTTTATTCCAGAAGGTTCTATGGAAATATGGTTAATCTGAAAGGACTTTTATTCCAGAAGGTTCCATGGAAAGATTGTTAATCTGAAAGCACCTTTATTCCAGAAGGTTCTATGGAAAGATAGTTGATCTGAAAGCACCTTTATTCCAGAAGGTTCCATGGAAAGATAGTTAATCTGAAAGCACCTTTCTTCCAGAAGGTTCCAATGAAAGATAGTTAATCTGAAAGGACTTTTATTCTAGAAAGTTCCATGGAAAGATAGTTAATCTGAATGGACTTTTATTCCAGAAGGTTCTATGGAAAGATAGTTAATCTGAAAGGACTTTTATTCCAGAAGGTTATATGAAAAGATAGTTAATCTGAAAGGACTTTTATTCCAGAAGGTTCCATGGAAAGATAGTTAATCTGCAAGCACTTTTCTTCTAGAAGGTTCTATGGAAAGATAGTTAATCTGAAAGGACTTTTATTCCAGCAGGTTCTATGGAAATAAAGTTAATCTGAAAGGACTTTTATTCCAGAAGGTTTTTTGGAAAGAGAGTTAATCTGATAGGACTTTTATTCCAGAAGGTTCTATGGAAAGATAGTTAATCTGAAAGGACTTTTATTCCAGAAGGTTCTATGAAAAGATAGTTAATCTGAAAGGACTTTTATTCCAGAAGGTTCCATGGAAAGATAGTTAATCTGAAAGCACTTTTATTCTAGAAGGTTCAATGGAAAGATAGTTAATCTGAAAGCACCTTTATTCCAGAAGGTTCCATGGAAAGATAGTTAATCTGAAAGGACTTTTATTCCAGAAGGTTCCATGGAAAGATAGTTAATCTGAATGGACTTTTATTCCAGAAGGTTCGATGGAAACATAGTTAATCTGAAAGGCCTTTATTCCAGAAGGTTCTATGGAAACATTGTTAATCTGAAAGGACTTTTATTCCAGAAGGTTCTATGGAAAGATAGTTAATCTGAATGGACTTTTATTCCAGAAGGTTCTATGGAAACATAGTTAATCTGAAAGCACTTTTATTCCAGAAGGTTCTATGGAAAGATAGTTAATCTGAAAGGACTTTTATTCCAGAAGGTTCTATGGAAAGATAGTTAATCTGAATGCACTTTTATTCCAGAAGGTTCTATGGAAAGATAGTTAATCTGAATGGACTTTTATTCCAGAAGGTTCTATGGAAATAAAGTTAATCTGAATGGACTTTTATTCCAGAAGGTTGTTTGGAAAGAGAGTTAATCTGAAAGGACTTTTATTCCAGAAGGTTCTATGGAAAGATAGTTAATCTGAAAGGACTTTTATTCCAGAAGGTTCTATGAAAAGATAGTTAATCTGAAAGGACTTTTATTCCATAAGGTTCCATGGAAAGATAGTTAATCTGAAAGCACTTTTATTCTAGAAGGTTCTATGGAAAGATAGTTAATCTGAAAGCACCTTTATTCCAGAAGGTTCCATGGAAAGATAGTTAATCTGAAAGGACTTTTATTCCAGAAGGTTCCATGGAAAGATAGTTAATCTGAATGGACTTTTATTCCAGAAGGTTCTATGGAAAGATAGTTAATCTGAATGGACTTTTATTCCAGAAGGTTCTATGGAAAGATAGTTAATCTGAAAGGACTTTTATTGCAGAAGGTTCTATGGAAAGATAGTTAATCTGAAAGGACTTTTATTGCAGAAGGTTCAATGGATACATAGTTAATCTGAAAGGACTTTTATTCCAGAAGGTTCGATGGAAACATAGTTAATCTGAAAGGACTTTTATTCCAGAAGGTTCTATGGAAACATAGTTAATCTGAATGGACTTTTATTCCAGAAGGTTCGATGGAAAGATAGTTAATCTGAAAGCACTTTTATTCCAGAAGGTTCTATGGAAACATAGTTAATCTGAAAGTACTTTTATTCCAGAAGGTTCTATGGAAAGATAGTTAATCTGAAAGGACATTTATTCCAGAAGGTTCTATGGAAAGATAGTTAATCTGAAAGGACTTTTATTCCAGAAGGTTCTATGAAAAGATAGTTAATCTGAAAGGACTTTTATTCCAGAAGGTTCCATGGAAATATGGTTAATCTGAAAGGACTTTTATTCCAGAAGGTTCCATGGAAAGATTGTTAATCTGAAAGCACCTTTATTCCAGAAGGTTCTATGGAAAGATAGTTGATCTGAAAGCATCTTTATTCCAGAAGGTTCCATGGAAAGATAGTTAATCTGAAAGCACCTTTCTTCCAGAAGGTTCCAATGAAAGATAGTTAATCTGAAAGGACTTTTATTCCAGAAAGTTCCATGGAAAGATAGTTAATCTGAATGGACTTTTATTCCAGAAGGTTCTATGGAAAGATAGTTAATCTGAAAGGACTTTTATTCTAGAAGGTTCTATGAAAAGATAGTTAATCTGAAAGGACTTTTATTCCAGAAGGTTCCATGGAAAGATAGTTAATCTGCAAGCACTTTTCTTCTAGAAGGTTCTATGGAAAGATAGTTAATCTGAATGGACTTTTATTCCAGAAGGTTCTATGGAAAGATAGTTAATCTGAATGGACTTTTATTCCAGAAGGTTCTATGGAAAGATAGTTAATCTGAAAGGACTTTTATTGCAGAAGGTTCTATGGAAAGATAGTTAATCTGAAAGGACTTTTATTGCAAAAGGTTCAATGGATACATAGTTAATCTGAAAGGACTTTTATTCCAGAAGGTTCGATGGAAAGATAGTTAATCTGAAAGCACTTTTATTCCAGAAGGTTCTATGGAAAGATAGTTAATCTGAAAGGACTTTTATTCCAGAAGGTTCGATGGAAAGATAGTTAATCTGAAAGCACTTTTATTCCAGAAGGTTCGATGGAAAGATAGTTAATCTGAAAGCACTTTTATTCCAGAAGGTTCGATGGAAAGATAGCTAATCTGAAAGGACTTTTATTCCAGAAGGTTCGATGGAAAGATAGTTAATCTGAAAGCACTTTTATTCCAGAAGGTTCTATGGAAAGATAGTTAATCTGAAAGGACTTTTATTCCAGAAGGTTCTATGGAAAGATAGTTAATCTGAAAGGACATTTATTCCAGAAGGTTCTATGGAAAGATAGTTAATCTGAAAGGACTTTTATTCCAGAAGGTTCTATGAAAAGATAGTTAATCTGAAAGGACTTTTATTCCAGAAGGTTCTATGGAAATATGGTTAATCTGAAAGGACTTTTATTCCAGAAGGTTCCATGGAAAGATTGTTAATCTGAAAGCACCTTTATTCCAGAAGGTTCTATGGAAAGATAGTTGATCTGAAAGCACCTTTATTCCAGAAGGTTCCATGGAAAGATAGTTAATCTGAAAGCACCTTTCTTCCAGAAGGTTCCAATGAAAGGTATTTAATCTGAAAGGACTTTTATTCCAGAAAGTTCCATGGAAAGATAGTTAATCTGAATGGACTTTTATTCCAGAAGGTTCTATGGAAAGATAGTTAATCCGAATGGACTTTTATTACAGAAGGTTCTATGGAAAGATAGTTAATCCGAATGGACTTTTATTACAGAAGGTTCTATGGAAAGATAGTTAATCTGAAAGGTCTTTTATTGCAGAAGGTTCTTTGGAAAGATAGTTAATCTGAAAGGAATTTTATTGCAGAAGGTTCGATGGAAACATAGTTAATCTGAAAGGACTTTTATTCCAGAAGGTTCTATGGAAACATTGTTAATCTGAAAGGACTTTTATTCCAGAAGGTTCTATGGAAACATTGTTAATCTGAAAGGACTTTTATTCCAGAAGGTTCTATGGAAACATAGTTAATCTGAAAGCACTTTTATTCCAGAAGGTTCTATGGAAAGATAGTTAATCTGAAAGGACTTTTATTCCAGAAGGTTCTATGGAAAGATAGTTAATCTGAATGGACTTTTATTCCAGAAGGTTCTATGGAAAGATAATTAATCTGAATGGAATTATATTCCAGAAGGTTCTTTGGAAAGATAGCTAATCTGAAAGCACTTTTATTCCAGAAGGTTCCATGGAAGGATAGTTAATCTGAAAGCACCTTTCTTCCAGAAGGTTCCATGGAAAGATAGTTAATCTGAAAGGACTTTTATTCCAGAAGGTTCTATGGAAAGATAGTTAATCTGAATGGACTTTTATTCCAAAAGGTTCCATGGAAAGATAGTTAATCTGAAAGGACTTTTATTCCAGAAGGTTCTATAGAAAGATAGTTAATCTGAAAAGACTTTTATTCCAGAAGGTTCAATGGAAAGATAGTTAATCTGAAAGGACTTTTATTCCAGAAGGTTCTATGGAAATAAAGTTAATCTGAAAGGACTTTTATTCCAGAAGGTTCTTTGGAAAGAGAGTTAATCCGAAAGGACTTTTATTCCAGAAGGTTCTATGGAAAGCTAGTTAATCTGAAAGGACTTTTATTCCAGAAGGTTCTATGAAAAGATAGTTAATCTGAAAGCACCTTTATTCCAGAAGGTTCTATGGAAAGATAGTTAATCTGAAAGCACCTTTATTCCAGAAGGTTCCATGGAAACATAGTTAATCTGAAAAGACTTTTATTCCAGAAGGTTCCATGGAAATATGGTTAATCTGAAAGGACTTTTATTCCAGAAGGTTCCATGGAAAGATAGTTAATCTGAAAGGACTTTTATTCCAGAAAGTTCCATGGAAAGATAGTTAATCTGAATGGACTTTTATTCCAGAAGGTTCTATGGAAAGATAGTTAATCTGAAAGGACTTTTATTCCAGAAGGTTCTATGAAAAGATAGTTAATCTGAAAGGAATTTTATTCCAGAAGGTTCCATGGAAAGATAGTTAATCTGCAAGCACTTTTCTTCTAGAAGGTTCTATGGAAAGATAGTTAATCTGAAAGGACTTTTATTCCTGAAGGTTCTATGGAAATAAAGTTAATCTGAAAGGACTTTTATTCCAGAAGGTTCTTTGGAAAGAGAGTTAATCTGAAAGGACTTTTATTCCAGAAGGTTCTATGGAAAGATAGTTAATCTGAAAGGACTTTTATCCCAGAAGGTTCTATGAAAAGATAGTTAATCTGAAAGGACTTTTATTCCAGAAGGTTCCATGGAAAGATAGTTAATCTGAAAGCACTTTTATTCTAGAAGGTTCTATGGAAAGATAGTTAATCTGAAAGCACCTTTATTCCAGAAGGTTCCATGGAAAGATAGTTAATCTGAAAGGACTTTTATTCCAGAAGGTTCCATTGAAAGATAGTTAATCTGAATGGACTTTTATTCCAGAAGGTCTATGGAAAGATAGTTAATCTGAATGGACTTTTATTCCAGAAGGTTCAATGGATACATAGTTAATCTGAAAGGACTTTTATTCCAGAAGGTTCGATGGAAACATAGTTAATCTGAAAGGACTTTTATTCCAGAAGGTTCTATGGAAAGATAGTTAATCTGAATGGACTTTTATTCCAGAAGGTTCTATGGAAAGATAGTTAATCTGAATGGAATTTTATTCCAGAAGGTTCTTTGGAAAGATAGTTAATCTGAAAGGACTTTTATTCCAGAAGGTTCCATGGAAAGATAGTTAATCTGAAAGCACCTTTCTTCCAGAAGGTTCCATTGAAAGATAGTTAATCTGAAAGGACTTTTATTCCAGAAGGTTCTATGGAAAGATAGTTAATCTGAATGGACTTTTATTCCAAAAGGTTCCATGGAAAGATATTTAATCTGAAAGGACTTTTATTCCAGAAGGTTCTATAGAAAGATAGTTAATCTGAAAGGACTTTTATTCCAGAAGGTTCTATGGAAAGATAGTTAATCTGAAAGGACTTTTATTCCAGAAGGTTCTATGGAAATAAAGTTAATCTGAAAGGACTTTTATTCCAGAAGGTTCTTTGGAAAGAGAGTTAATCCGAAAGGACTTTTATTCCGGAAGGTTCTATGGAAAGATAGTTAATCTGAAAGGACTTTTATTCCAGAAGGTTCTATGAAAAGATAGTTAATCTGAAAGCACCTTTATTCCAGAAGGTTCTATGGAAAGATAGTTAATCTGAAAGCACCTTTATTCCAGAAGGTTCCATGGAAACATAGTTAATCTGAAAGGACTTTTATTCCAGAAGGTTCTATGGAAATATGGTTAATCTGAAAGGACTTTTATTCCAGAAGGTTCCATGGAAAGATTGTTAATCTGAAAGCACCTTTATTCCAGAAGGTTCTATGGAGAGATAGTTGATCTGAAAGCACCTTTATTCCAGAAGGTTCCATGGAAAGATAGTTAATCTGAAAGCACCTTTCTTCCAGAAGGTTCCAATGAAAGATAGTTAATCTGAAAGGACTTTTATTCCAGAAAGTTCCATGGAAAGATAGTTAATCTGAATGGACTTTTATTCCAGAAGGTTCTATGGAAAGATAGTTAATCTGAAAGGACTTTTATTCCAGAAGGTTCTATGAAAAGATAGTTAATCTGAAAGGACTTTTATTCCAGAAGGTTCCATGGAAAGATAGTTAATCTGCAAGCACGCTTCTTCTAGAAGGTTCTATGGAAAGATAGTTAATCTGAAAGGACTTTTATTCCAGAAGGTTCTATGGAAATAAAGTTAATCTGAAAGGACTTTTATTCCAGAAGGTTCTTTGGAAAGAGAGTTAATCTGAAAGGACTTTTATTGCAGAAGGTTCTATGGAAAGATAGTTAATCTGAAAGGACTTTTATTGCAGAAGGTTCAATGGATACATAGTTAATCTGAAAGGACTTTTATTCCAGAAGGTTCGATGGAAACATAGTTAATCTGAAAGGACTTTTATTCCAGAAGGTTCTATGGAAACATAGTTAATCTGAATGGACTTTTATTCCAGAAGGTTCGATGGAAAGATAGTTAATCTGAAAGCACTTTTATTCCAGAAGGTTCTATGGAAAGATAGTTAATCTGAAAGGACTTTTATTCCAGAAGGTTCTATGGAAAGATAGTTAATCTGAAAGGACATTTATTCCAGAAGGTTCTATGGAAAGATAGTTAATCTGAAAGGACTTTTATTCCAGAAGGTTCTATGAAAAGATAGTTAATCTGAAAGGACTTTTATTCCAGAAGGTTCTATGGAAATATGGTTAATTTGAAAGGACTTTTATTCCAGAAGGTTCCATGGAAAGATTGTTAATCTGAAAGCACCTTTATTCCAGAAGGTTCTATGGAAAGATAGTTGATCTGAAAGCACCTTTATTCCAGAAGGTTCCATGGAAAGATAGTTAATCTGAAAGCACCTTTCTTCCAGAAGGTTCCAATGAAAGATATTTAATCTGAAAGGACTTTTATTCCAGAAAGTTCCATGGAAAGATAGTTAATCTGAATGGACTTTTATTCCAGAAGGTTCTATGGAAAGATAGTTAATCTGAATGGACTTTTATTCCAGAAGGTTCTATGGAAAGATAGTTAATCTGAAAGGTCTTTTATTGCAGAAGGTTCTTTGGAAAGATAGTTAATCTGAAAGGACTTTTATTGCAGAAGGTTCAATGGATACATAGTTAATCTGAAAGGACTTTTATTCCAGAAGGTTCGATGGAAACATAGTTAATCTGAAAGGACTTTTATTCCAGAAGGTTCTATGGAAACATTGTTAATCTGAAAGGACTTTTATTTCAGAAGGTTCTATGGAAACATAGTTAATCTGAAAGCACTT
>NW_027619534.1:0-39719 GCF_964187855.1 Myxine glutinosa
GTGAGAAAAGTGTTTTTTCCACACTAATACAAGTGCAAAAGTGGTTTCCTGCACCAACACAAGTGCGAAATGTGGTTTTTCAACACTAACACAAGTGCGAAAAGTGGTTTTTCAACACTATCACAAGTGCAAAAAGTGTTTTTTCCACACTAATGCAAGTGCAAAAGTGGTTTCCTGCACCAACACAAGTGCGAAAAGTGGTTTTTCAACACTAACACAAGTGCGAAAAGTGGTTTTTCAACACTATCACAAGTGCAAAAAGTGTTTTTTCCACACTAATACAAGTGCAAAAGTGGTTTCCTGCACCAACACAAGTGCGAAAAGTGGTTTTTAACACTAACACAAGTTCGAAAAGTGGTTTTTCAACACTATCACAAGTGCAAAAAGTGTTTTTTCCACACTAATACAAGTGCAATAGTGGTTTCCTGCACCAACACAAGTGCGAAAAGTGGTTTTTCAACACAAACAGAAGTGCGAAAAGTGGTTTTTCAACACTAACACAAGTGCGAAAAGTGGTTTTTCAACACTAACACAAGTGCAAAAAGTGGTTTTTCCACACTAATACAAGTGCAAAAGTGGTTTCCTGCACCAACACAAGTGCGAAAAAGTGGTTTTTCAACACTAAGAGAAGTGCGAAAAGTGGTTTTTCAACACTAACACAAGTGCGAAAAGTGGTTTTTCAACACTAACACAAGTGCGAAAATGGTTTTTCAACACTAACACAAGTGCGAAAAGTGGTTTTTCCACACTAATACAAGTGCAAAAGTGGTTTCCTGCACCAACACAAGTGCGAAAAGTGGTTTTTCAACACTAACACAAGTGCGAAAAGTGGTTTTTCAACACTATCACAAGTGCAAAATGTGTTTTTTCCACACTAATACAAGTGCAAAAGTGGTTTCCTGCACCAACACAAGTGCGAAAAGTGGTTTTTCAACACTAACACAAGTGCGAAAAGTGGTTTTTCAACAATAACACAAGTGAGAAAAGTGTTTTTTCCACACTAATACAAGTGCAAAAGTGGTTTCCTGCACCAACACAAGTGCGAAATGTGGTTTTTCAACACTAACACAAGTGCGAAAAGTGGTTTTTCAACACTATCACAAGTGCAAAAAGTGTTTTTTCCACACTAATGCAAGTGCAATAGTGGTTTCCTGCACCAACACAAGTGCGAAAAGTGGTTTTTCAACACTAACAGAAGTGCGAAAAGTGGTTTTTCCACACTAATACAAGTGCAAAAGTGGTTTCCTGCACCAACACAAGTGCGAAAAGTGGTTTTTCAACACTAACACAAGTGCGAAAAGTGTTTTTTCCACACTAATACAAGTGCAAAAGTGGTTTCCTGCACCAACACAAGTGCGAAAAGTGGTTTTTCAACACTAACACAAGTGCGAAAAGTGGTTTTTCAACACTATCACAAGTGAAAAAAGAGTTTTTTCCACACTTATACAAGTGCAAAAGTGGTTTCCTGCACCAACACAAGTGCGAAAAGTGGTTTTTCAACACTAACACAAGTGCGAAATGTGGTTTTTCAACACTAACACAAGTGTGAAAAGTGGTTTTTCAACACTATCACAAGTGCAAAAAGTGTTTTTTCCACACTAATACAAGTGCAAAAGTGGTTCCCTGCACCAACACAAGTGCGAAAAGTGGTTTTTCAACACTAACACAAGTGCGAAAAGTGGTTTTTCAACACTAACACAAGTGCGAAAAGTGGTTTTTCCACACTAATACAAGTGCAAAAGTGGTTTCCTGCACCAACACAAGTGCGAAAAGTGGTTTTTCAACACTAACACAAGTGCGAAAAGTGGTTTTTCAACACTAACACAAGTGCGAAAAGTGGTTTTTCCACACTAATACAAGTGCAAAAGTGGTTTCCTGCTCCAACATAAGTGCGAAAAGTGGTTTTTCAACACTAACACAAGTGCGAAAAGTGGTTTTTCCACACTAATACAAGTGCAAAAGTGGTTTCCTGCACCAACACAAGTGCGAAAAGTGGTTTTTCAACACTAACGCAAGTGCGAAAAGTGGTTTTTCAACACTATCACAAGTGCAAAAAGTGTTTTTTCCACACTAATACAAGTGCAAAAGTGGTTTCCTGCACCAACACAAGTGCGAAAATGGTTTTTCAACACTAACACAAGTGAGAAAAGTGTTTTTTCCACACTAATACAAGTGCAAAAGTGGTTTCCTGCACCAACACAAGTGCGAAAAGTGGTTTTTCAACACTATCACAAGTGCGAAAAGTGGTTTTTCAACACTATCACAAGTGCAAAAAGTGTTTTTTCCACACTAATACAAGTGCAAAAGTGGTTTCTTGCACCAACACAAGTGTGAAAAGTGGTTTTTCAACACTAACACAAGTGCGAAAAGTGGTTTTTCAACACTAACACAAGTGCGAAAAGTGGTTTTTCAACACTAACACAAGAGCGAAAAGTGTTTTTTCCACACTAATACAAGTGCAAAAAGTGGTTTCCTGCACCAACACAAGTGCGAAAAGTGGTTTTTCAACACTAACACAAGTGCGAAAAGTGGTTTTTCAACACTATCACAAGTGCAAAAAGTGTATTTTCCACACTAATACAAGTGCAAAAGTGGTTTCCTGCACCAACACAAGCGCGAAAAGTGGTTTTTCAACACTAACACAAGTTCGAAAAGTGGTTTTTCAACACTATCACAAGTGCAAAAAGTGTTTTTTCCACACTAATACAAGTGCAATAGTGGTTTCCTGCACCAACACAAGTGCGAAAAGTGGTTTTTCAACACAAACAGAAGTGCGAAAAGTGGTTTTTCAACACTAACACAAGTGCGAAAAGTGGTTTTTCAACACTAACACAAGTGCAAAAAGTGGTTTTTCCACACTAATACAAGTGCAAAAGTGGTTTCCTGCACCAACACAAGTGCGAAAAGTGGTTTTTCAACACTAAGAGAAGTGCGAAAAGCGGTTTTTCAACACTAACACAAGTGCGAAAAGTGGTTTTTCAACACTAACACAAGTGCGAAAAGTGGTTTTTCAACACTAACACAAGTGCGAAAAGTGGTTTTTCCACACTAATACAAGTGCAAAAGTGGTTTCCTGCACCAACACAAGTGCGAAAAGTGGTTTTTCAACACTAACACAAGTGCGAAAAGTGGTTTTTCAACACTATCACAAGTGCAAAATGTGTTTTTTCCACACTAATACAAGTGCAAAAGTGGTTTCCTGCACCAACACAAGTGCGAAAAGTGGTTTTTCAACACTAACACAAGTGCGAAAAGTGGTTTTTCAACAATAACACAAGTGAGAAAAGTGTTTTTTCCACACTAATACAAGTGCAAAAGTGGTTTCCTGCACCAACACAAGTGCGAAATGTGGTTTTTCAACACTAACACAAGTGCGAAAAGTGGTTTTTCAACACTATCACAAGTGCAAAAAGTGTTTTTTCCACACTAATGCAAGTGCAATAGTGGTTTCCTGCACCAACACAAGTGTGAAAAGTGGTTTTTCAACACTAACAGAAGTGCGAAAAGTGGTTTTTCCACACTAAAACAAGTGCAAAAGTGGTTTCCTGCACCAACACAAGTGCGAAAAGTGGTTTTTCAACACTAACACAAGTGCGAAAAGTGTTTTTTCCACACTAATACAAGTGCAAAAGTGGTTTCCTGCACCAACACAAGTGCGAAAAGTGGTTTTTCAACACTAACACAAGTGCGAAAAGTGGTTTTTCAACACTATCACAAGTGAAAAAAGAGTTTTTTCCACACTTATACAAGTGCAAAAGTGGTTTCCTGCACCAACACAAGTGCGAAAAGTGGTTTTTCAACACTAACACAAGTGCGAAATGTGGTTTTTCAACACTAACACAAGTGTGAAAAGTGGTTTTTCAACACTATCACAAGTGCAAAAAGTGTTTTTTCCACACTAATACAAGTGCAAAAGTGGTTCCCTGCACCAACACAAGTGCGAAAAGTGGTTTTTCAACACTAACACAAGTGCGAAAAGTGGTTTTTCAACACTAACACAAGTGCGAAAAGTGGTTTTTCAACACTAACACAAGTGCGAAAAGTGGTTTTTCCACACTAATACAAGTGCAAAAGTGGTTTCCTGCACCAACACAAGTGCGAAAAGTGGTTTTTCAACACTAACACAAGTGCGAAAAGTGGTTTTTCAACACTAACACAAGTGCGAAAAGTGGTTTTTCCACACTAATACAAGTGCAAAAGTGGTTTCCTGCTCCAACATAAGTGCGAAAAGTGGTTTTTCAACACTAACACAAGTGCGAAAAGTGGTTTTTCCACACTAATACAAGTGCAAAAGTGGTTTCCTGCACCAACACAAGTGCGAAAAGTGGTTTTTCAACACTAACGCAAGTGCGAAAAGTGGTTTTTCAACACTATCACAAGTGCAAAAAGTGTTTTTTCCACACTAATACAAGTGCAAAAGTGGTTTCCTGCACCAACACAAGTGCGAAAATGGTTTTTCAACACTAACACAAGTGCGAAAAGTGGTTTTTCAACACTAACACAAGTGAGAAAAGTGTTTTTTCCACACTAATACAAGTGCAAAAGTGGTTTCCTGCACCAACACAAGTGCGAAAAGTGGTTTTTCAACACTATCACAAGTGCGAAAAGTGGTTTTTCAACACTATCACAAGTGCAAAAAGTGTTTTTTCCACACTAATACAAGTGCAAAAGTGGTTTCTTGCACCAACACAAGTGTGAAAAGTGGTTTTTCAACACTAACACAAGTGCGAAAAGTGGTTTTTCAACACTAACACAAGTGCGAAAAGTGGTTTTTCAACACTAACACAAGAGCGAAAAGTGTTTTTTCCACACTAATACAAGTGCAAAAGTGGTTTCCTGCACCAACACAAGTGCGAAAAGTGGTTTTTCAACACTAACACAAGTGCGAAAAGTGGTTTTTCAACACTATCACAAGTGCAAAAAGTGTTTTTTCCACACTAATACAAGTGCAAAAGTGGTTTCCTGCACCAACACAAGCGCGAAAAGTGGTTTTTCAACACTAACTCAAGTGCGAAAGGTGGTTTTTCAACACTAACACAAGTGCAAAAAGTGGTTTTTCAACACTATCACAAGTGCAAAAAGTGTTTTTTCCACACTAATACAAGTGCAAAAGTGGTTTCCTGCACTAACACAAGTGCGAAAAGTGGTTTTTAAACACTAACACAAGTGCGAAAAGTGGTTTTTCAACACTAACACAAGTGCGAAAAGTGGTTTTTCCACACTAATACAAGTGCAAAAGTGGTTTCCTGCACCAACACAAGTGCGAAAAGTGGTTTTTCAACACTAACACAAGTTCGAAAAGTGGTTTTTCAACACTATCACAAGTGCAAAAAGTGTTTTTTCCACACTAATACAAGTGCAATAGTGGTTTCCTGCACCAACACAAGTGCGAAAAGTGGTTTTTCAACACTAACACAAGTGCGAAAAGTGGTTTTTCAACACTAACACAAGTGCGAAAAGTGGTTTTTCAACACTAACACAAGTGCAAAAAGTGGTTTTTCCACACTAATACAAGTGCAAAAGTGGTTTCCTGCACCAACACAAGTGCGAAAAGTGGTTTTTCAACACTAACACAAGTGCGAAAAGTGGTTTTTCAACACTAACACAAGTGCGAAAAGTGGTTTTTCCACACTAATACAAGTGCAAAAGTGGTTTCCTGCACCAACACAAGTGCGAAAAGTGGTTTTTCAACACTAACACAAGTGCGAAAAGTGGTTTTTCAACACTATCACAAGTGCAAAAAGTGTTTTTTCCACACTAATACAAGTGCAAAAGTGGTTTCCTGCACCAACACAAGTGCGAAAAGTGGTTTTTCAACACTAACACAAGTTCGAAAAATGGTTTTTCAACACTATCACAAGTGCAAAAAGTGTTTTTTCCACACTAATACAAGTGCAATAGTGGTTTCCTGCACCAACACAAGTGCGAAAAGTGGTTTTTCAACACTAACACAAGTGCGAAAAGTGGTTTTTCAACACTAACACAAGTGCGAAAAGTGGTTTTTCAACACTAACACAAGTGCAAAAAGTGGTTTTTCCACACTAATACAAGTGCAAAAGTGGTTTCCTGCACCAACACAAGTGCGTAAAGTGGTTTTTCAACACTAACACAAGTGCGAAAAGTGGTTTTTCAACACTAACACAAGTGCGAAAAGTGGTTTTTCCACACTAATACAAGTGCAAAAGTGGTTTCCTGCACCAACACAAGTGCGAAAAGTGGTTTTTCAACACTAACACAAGTGCGAAAAGTGGTTTTTCAACACTATCACAAGTGCAAAAAGTGTTTTTTCCACACTAATACAAGTGCAAAAGTGGTTTCCTGCACCAACACAAGTGCGAAAAGTGGTTTTTCAACACTAACACAAGTGCGAAAAGTGGTTTTTCAACACTAACACAAGTGCGAAAAGTGGTTTTTCCACACTAATACAAGTGCAAAAGTGGTTTCCTGCACCAACACAAGTGCGAGAAGTGTTTTTTCAACACTATCACAAGTGCGAAAAGTGGTTTTTCAACACTATCACAAGTGCAAAAAGTGTTTTTTCCACACTAATACAAGTGCAAAAGTGGTTTCCTGCACCAACACAAGTGCGAAAAGTGGTTTTTCAACACTAACACAAGTGCGAAAAGTGGTTTTTCAACACTAACACAAGTGAGAAAAGTGTTTTTTCCACACTAATACAAGTGCAAAAGTGGTTTCCTGCACCAACACAAGTGCGAAATGTGGTTTTTCAACACTAACACAAGTGCGAAAAGTGGTTTTTCAACACTATCACAAGTGCAAAAAGTGTTTTTTCCACACTAATGCAAGTGCAAAAGTGGTTTCCTGCACCAACACAAGTGCGAAAAGTGGTTTTTCAACACTAACACAAGTGCGAAAAGTGGTTTTTCAACACTATCACAAGTGCAAAAAGTGTTTTTTCCACACTAATACAAGTGCAAAAGTGGTTTCCTGCACCAACACAAGTGCGAAAAGTGGTTTTTAACACTAACACAAGTTCGAAAAGTGGTTTTTCAACACTATCACAAGTGCAAAAAGTGTTTTTTCCACACTAATACAAGTGCAATAGTGGTTTCCTGCACCAACACAAGTGCGAAAAGTGGTTTTTCAACACAAACAGAAGTGCGAAAAGTGGTTTTTCAACACTAACACAAGTGCGAAAAGTGGTTTTTCAACACTAACACAAGTGCAAAAAGTGGTTTTTCCACACTAATACAAGTGCAAAAGTGGTTTCCTGCACCAACACAAGTGCGAAAAGTGGTTTTTCAACACTAAGAGAAGTGCGAAAAGTGGTTTTTCAACACTAACACAAGTGCGAAAAGTGGTTTTTCAACACTAACACAAGTGCGAAAATTGGTTTTTCAACACTAACACAAGTGCGAAAAGTGGTTTTTCCACACTAATACAAGTGCAAAAGTGGTTTCCTGCACCAACACAAGTGCGAAAAGTGGTTTTTCAACACTAACACAAGTGCGAAAAGTGGTTTTTCAACACTATCACAAGTGCAAAATGTGTTTTTTCCACACTAATACAAGTGCAAAAGTGGTTTCCTGCACCAACACAAGTGCGAAAAGTGGTTTTTCAACACTAACACAAGTGCGAAAAGTGGTTTTTCAACAATAACACAAGTGAGAAAAGTGTTTTTTCCACACTAATACAAGTGCAAAAGTGGTTTCCTGCACCAACACAAGTGCGAAATGTGGTTTTTCAACACTAACACAAGTGCGAAAAGTGGTTTTTCAACACTATCACAAGTGCAAAAAGTGTTTTTTCCACACTAATGCAAGTGCAATAGTGGTTTCCTGCACCAACACAAGTGCGAAAAGTGGTTTTTCAACACTAACAGAAGTGCGAAAAGTGGTTTTTCCACACTAATACAAGTGCAAAAGTGGTTTCCTGCACCAACACAAGTGCGAAAAGTGGTTTTTCAACACTAACACAAGTGCGAAAAGTGTTTTTTCCACACTAATACAAGTGCAAAAGTGGTTTCCTGCACCAACACAAGTGCGAAAAGTGGTTTTTCAACACTAACACAAGTGCGAAAAGTGGTTTTTCAACACTATCACAAGTGAAAAAAGAGTTTTTTCCACACTTATACAAGTGCAAAAGTGGTTTCCTGCACCAACACAAGTGCGAAAAGTGGTTTTTCAACACTAACACAAGTGCGAAATGTGGTTTTTCAACACTAACACAAGTGTGAAAAGTGGTTTTTCAACACTATCACAAGTGCAAAAAGTGTTTTTTCCACACTAATACAAGTGCAAAAGTGGTTCCCTGCACCAACACAAGTGCGAAAAGTGGTTTTTCAACACTAACACAAGTGCGAAAAGTGGTTTTTCAACACTAACACAAGTGCGAAAAGTGGTTTTTCCACACTAATACAAGTGCAAAAGTGGTTTCCTGCACCAACACAAGTGCGAAAAGTGGTTTTTCAACACTAACACAAGTGCGAAAAGTGGTTTTTCAACACTAACACAAGTGCGAAAAGTGGTTTTTCCACACTAATACAAGTGCAAAAGTGGTTTCCTGCTCCAACATAAGTGCGAAAAGTGGTTTTTCAACACTAACACAAGTGCGAAAAGTGGTTTTTCCACACTAATACAAGTGCAAAAGTGGTTTCCTGCACCAACACAAGTGCGAAAAGTGGTTTTTCAACACTAACGCAAGTGCGAAAAGTGGTTTTTCAACACTATCACAAGTGCAAAAAGTGTTTTTTCCACACTAATACAAGTGCAAAAGTGGTTTCCTGCACCAACACAAGTGCGAAAATGGTTTTTCAACACTAACACAAGTGAGAAAAGTGTTTTTTCCACACTAATACAAGTGCAAAAGTGGTTTCCTGCACCAACACAAGTGCGAAAAGTGGTTTTTCAACACTATCACAAGTGCGAAAAGTGGTTTTTCAACACTATCACAAGTGCAAAAAGTGTTTTTTCCACACTAATACAAGTGCAAAAGTGGTTTCTTGCACCAACACAAGTGTGAAAAGTGGTTTTTCAACACTAACACAAGTGCGAAAAGTGGTTTTTCAACACTAACACAAGTGCGAAAAGTGGTTTTTCAACACTAACACAAGAGCGAAAAGTGTTTTTTCCACACTAATACAAGTGCAAAAAGTGGTTTCCTGCACCAACACAAGTGCGAAAAGTGGTTTTTCAACACTAACACAAGTGCGAAAAGTGGTTTTTCAACACTATCACAAGTGCAAAAAGTGTATTTTCCACACTAATACAAGTGCAAAAGTGGTTTCCTGCACCAACACAAGCGCGAAAAGTGGTTTTTCAACACTAACACAAGTTCGAAAAGTGGTTTTTCAACACTATCACAAGTGCAAAAAGTGTTTTTTCCACACTAATACAAGTGCAATAGTGGTTTCCTGCACCAACACAAGTGCGAAAAGTGGTTTTTCAACACAAACAGAAGTGCGAAAAGTGGTTTTTCAACACTAACACAAGTGCGAAAAGTGGTTTTTCAACACTAACACAAGTGCAAAAAGTGGTTTTTCCACACTAATACAAGTGCAAAAGTGGTTTCCTGCACCAACACAAGTGCGAAAAGTGGTTTTTCAACACTAAGAGAAGTGCGAAAAGCGGTTTTTCAACACTAACACAAGTGCGAAAAGTGGTTTTTCAACACTAACACAAGTGCGAAAAGTGGTTTTTCAACACTAACACAAGTGCGAAAAGTGGTTTTTCCACACTAATACAAGTGCAAAAGTGGTTTCCTGCACCAACACAAGTGCGAAAAGTGGTTTTTCAACACTAACACAAGTGCGAAAAGTGGTTTTTCAACACTATCACAAGTGCAAAATGTGTTTTTTCCACACTAATACAAGTGCAAAAGTGGTTTCCTGCACCAACACAAGTGCGAAAAGTGGTTTTTCAACACTAACACAAGTGCGAAAAGTGGTTTTTCAACAATAACACAAGTGAGAAAAGTGTTTTTTCCACACTAATACAAGTGCAAAAGTGGTTTCCTGCACCAACACAAGTGCGAAATGTGGTTTTTCAACACTAACACAAGTGCGAAAAGTGGTTTTTCAACACTATCACAAGTGCAAAAAGTGTTTTTTCCACACTAATGCAAGTGCAATAGTGGTTTCCTGCACCAACACAAGTGTGAAAAGTGGTTTTTCAACACTAACAGAAGTGCGAAAAGTGGTTTTTCCACACTAAAACAAGTGCAAAAGTGGTTTCCTGCACCAACACAAGTGCGAAAAGTGGTTTTTCAACACTAACACAAGTGCGAAAAGTGTTTTTTCCACACTAATACAAGTGCAAAAGTGGTTTCCTGCACCAACACAAGTGCGAAAAGTGGTTTTTCAACACTAACACAAGTGCGAAAAGTGGTTTTTCAACACTATCACAAGTGAAAAAAGAGTTTTTTCCACACTTATACAAGTGCAAAAGTGGTTTCCTGCACCAACACAAGTGCGAAAAGTGGTTTTTCAACACTAACACAAGTGCGAAATGTGGTTTTTCAACACTAACACAAGTGTGAAAAGTGGTTTTTCAACACTATCACAAGTGCAAAAAGTGTTTTTTCCACACTAATACAAGTGCAAAAGTGGTTCCCTGCACCAACACAAGTGCGAAAAGTGGTTTTTCAACACTAACACAAGTGCGAAAAGTGGTTTTTCAACACTAACACAAGTGCGAAAAGTGGTTTTTCAACACTAACACAAGTGCGAAAAGTGGTTTTTCCACACTAATACAAGTGCAAAAGTGGTTTCCTGCACCAACACAAGTGCGAAAAGTGGTTTTTCAACACTAACACAAGTGCGAAAAGTGGTTTTTCAACACTAACACAAGTGCGAAAAGTGGTTTTTCCACACTAATACAAGTGCAAAAGTGGTTTCCTGCTCCAACATAAGTGCGAAAAGTGGTTTTTCAACACTAACACAAGTGCGAAAAGTGGTTTTTCCACACTAATACAAGTGCAAAAGTGGTTTCCTGCACCAACACAAGTGCGAAAAGTGGTTTTTCAACACTAACGCAAGTGCGAAAAGTGGTTTTTCAACACTATCACAAGTGCAAAAAGTGTTTTTTCCACACTAATACAAGTGCAAAAGTGGTTTCCTGCACCAACACAAGTGCGAAAATGGTTTTTCAACACTAACACAAGTGCGAAAAGTGGTTTTTCAACACTAACACAAGTGAGAAAAGTGTTTTTTCCACACTAATACAAGTGCAAAAGTGGTTTCCTGCACCAACACAAGTGCGAAAAGTGGTTTTTCAACACTATCACAAGTGCGAAAAGTGGTTTTTCAACACTATCACAAGTGCAAAAAGTGTTTTTTCCACACTAATACAAGTGCAAAAGTGGTTTCTTGCACCAACACAAGTGTGAAAAGTGGTTTTTCAACACTAACACAAGTGCGAAAAGTGGTTTTTCAACACTAACACAAGTGCGAAAAGTGGTTTTTCAACACTAACACAAGAGCGAAAAGTGTTTTTTCCACACTAATACAAGTGCAAAAGTGGTTTCCTGCACCAACACAAGTGCGAAAAGTGGTTTTTCAACACTAACACAAGTGCGAAAAGTGGTTTTTCAACACTATCACAAGTGCAAAAAGTGTTTTTTCCACACTAATACAAGTGCAAAAGTGGTTTCCTGCACCAACACAAGCGCGAAAAGTGGTTTTTCAACACTAACTCAAGTGCGAAAGGTGGTTTTTCAACACTAACACAAGTGCAAAAAGTGGTTTTTCAACACTATCACAAGTGCAAAAAGTGTTTTTTCCACACTAATACAAGTGCAAAAGTGGTTTCCTGCACTAACACAAGTGCGAAAAGTGGTTTTTAAACACTAACACAAGTGCGAAAAGTGGTTTTTCAACACTAACACAAGTGCGAAAAGTGGTTTTTCCACACTAATACAAGTGCAAAAGTGGTTTCCTGCACCAACACAAGTGCGAAAAGTGGTTTTTCAACACTAACACAAGTTCGAAAAGTGGTTTTTCAACACTATCACAAGTGCAAAAAGTGTTTTTTCCACACTAATACAAGTGCAATAGTGGTTTCCTGCACCAACACAAGTGCGAAAAGTGGTTTTTCAACACTAACACAAGTGCGAAAAGTGGTTTTTCAACACTAACACAAGTGCGAAAAGTGGTTTTTCAACACTAACACAAGTGCAAAAAGTGGTTTTTCCACACTAATACAAGTGCAAAAGTGGTTTCCTGCACCAACACAAGTGCGAAAAGTGGTTTTTCAACACTAACACAAGTGCGAAAAGTGGTTTTTCAACACTAACACAAGTGCGAAAAGTGGTTTTTCCACACTAATACAAGTGCAAAAGTGGTTTCCTGCACCAACACAAGTGCGAAAAGTGGTTTTTCAACACTAACACAAGTGCGAAAAGTGGTTTTTCAACACTATCACAAGTGCAAAAAGTGTTTTTTCCACACTAATACAAGTGCAAAAGTGGTTTCCTGCACCAACACAAGTGCGAAAAGTGGTTTTTCAACACTAACACAAGTGCGAAAAGTGGTTTTTCAACACTAACACAAGTGCGAAAAGTGGTTTTTCCACACTAATACAAGTGCAAAAGTGGTTTCCTGCACCAACACAAGTGCGAAAAGTGTTTTTTCAACACTATCACAAGTGCGAAAAGTGGTTTTTCAACACTATCACAAGTGCAAAAAGTGTTTTTTCCACACTAATACAAGTGCAAAAGTGGTTTCCTGCACCAACACAAGTGCAAAAAGTGGTTTTTCAACACTAACACAAGTGCGAAAAGTGGTTTTTCAAAACTAACACAAGTGAGAAAAGTGTTTTTTCCACACTAATACAAGTGCAAAAGTGGTTTCCTGCACCAACACAAGTGCGAAATGTGGTTTTTCAACACTAACACAAGTGCGAAAAGTGGTTTTTCAACACTATCACAAGTGCAAAAAGTGTTTTTTCCACACTAATGCAAGTGCAAAAGTGGTTTCCTGCACCAACACAAGTGCGAAAAGTGGTTTTTCAACACTAACACAAGTGCGAAAAGTGGTTTTTCAACACTATCACAAGTGCAAAAAGTGTTTTTTCCACACTAATACAAGTGCAAAAGTGGTTTCCTGCACCAACACAAGTGCGAAAAGTGGTTTTTAACACTAACACAAGTGCGAAAAGTGTTTTTCAACACTATCACAAGTGCAAAAAGTGTTTTTTCCACACTAATACAAGTGCAATAGTGGTTTCCTGCACCAACACAAGTGCGAAAAGTGGTTTTTCAACACAAACAGAAGTGCGAAAAGTGGTTTTTCAACACTAACACAAGTGCGAAAAGTGGTTTTTCAACACTAACACAAGTGCAAAAAGTGGTTTTTCCACACTAATACAAGTGCAAAAGTGGTTTCCTGCACCAACACAAGTGCGAAAAGTGGTTTTTCAACACTAAGAGAAGTGCGAAAAGCGGTTTTTCAACACTAACACAAGTGCGAAAAGTGGTTTTTCAACACTAACACAAGTGCGAAAAGTGGTTTTTCAACACTAACACAAGTGCGAAAAGTGGTTTTTCCACACTAATACAAGTGCAAAAGTGGTTTCCTGCACCAACACAAGTGCGAAAAGTGGTTTTTCAACACTATCACAAGTGCGAAAAGTGGTTTTTCAACACTATCACAAGTGCAAAAAGTGTTTTTTCCACACTAATACAAGTGCAAAAGTGGTTTCTTGCACCAACACAAGTGTGAAAAGTGGTTTTTCAACACTAACACAAGTGCGAAAAGTGGTTTTTCAACACTAACACAAGTGCGAAAAGTGGTTTTTCAACACTAACACAAGAGCGAAAAGTGTTTTTTCCACACTAATACAAGTGCAAAAAGTGGTTTCCTGCACCAACACAAGTGCGAAAAGTGGTTTTTCAACACTAACACAAGTGCGAAAAGTGGTTTTTCAACACTATCACAAGTGCAAAAAGTGTATTTTCCACACTAATACAAGTGCAAAAGTGGTTTCCTGCACCAACACAAGCGCGAAAAGTGGTTTTTCAACACTAACTCAAGTGCGAAAGGTGGTTTTTCAACACTAACACAAGTGCAAAAAGTGGTTTTTCAACACTATCACAAGTGCAAAAAGTGTGTTTTCCACACTAATACAAGTGCAAAAGTGGTTTCCTGCACTAACACAAGTGCGAAAAGTGGTTTTTAAACACTAACACAAGTGCGAAAAGTGGTTTTTCAACACTAACACAAGTGCGAAAAGTGGTTTTTCCACACTAATACAAGTGCAAAAGTGGTTTCCTGCACCAACACAAGTGCGAAAAGTGGTTTTTCAACACTAACACAAGTTCGAAAAGTGGTTTTTCAACACTATCACAAGTGCAAAAAGTGTTTTTTCCACACTAATACAAGTGCAATAGTGGTTTCCTGCACCAACACAAGTGCGAAAAGTGGTTTTTCAACACAAACAGAAGTGCGAAAAGTGGTTTTTCAACACTAACACAAGTGCGAAAAGTGGTTTTTCAACACTAACACAAGTGCAAAAAGTGGTTTTTCCACACTAATACAAGTGCAAAAGTGGTTTCCTGCACCAACACAAGTGCGAAAAGTGGTTTTTCAACACTAAGAGAAGTGCGAAAAGCGGTTTTTCAACACTAACACAAGTGCGAAAAGTGGTTTTTCAACACTAACACAAGTGCGAAAAGTGGTTTTTCAACACTAACACAAGTGCGAAAAGTGGTTTTTCCACACTAATACAAGTGCAAAAGTGGTTTCCTGCACCAACACAAGTGCGAAAAGTGGTTTTTCAACACTAACACAAGTGCGAAAAGTGGTTTTTCAACACTATCACAAGTGCAAAATGTGTTTTTTCCACACTAATACAAGTGCAAAAGTGGTTTCCTGCACCAACACAAGTGCGAAAAGTGGTTTTTCAACACTAACACAAGTGCGAAAAGTGGTTTTTCAACAATAACACAAGTGAGAAAAGTGTTTTTTCCACACTAATACAAGTGCAAAAGTGGTTTCCTGCACCAACACAAGTGCGAAATGTGGTTTTTCAACACTAACACAAGTGCGAAAAGTGGTTTTTCAACACTATCACAAGTGCAAAAAGTGTTTTTTCCACACTAATGCAAGTGCAATAGTGGTTTCCTGCACCAACACAAGTGTGAAAAGTGGTTTTTCAACACTAACAGAAGTGCGAAAAGTGGTTTTTCCACACTAAAACAAGTGCAAAAGTGGTTTCCTGCACCAACACAAGTGCGAAAAGTGGTTTTTCAACACTAACACAAGTGCGAAAAGTGTTTTTTCCACACTAATACAAGTGCAAAAGTGGTTTCCTGCACCAACACAAGTGCGAAAAGTGGTTTTTCAACACTAACACAAGTGCGAAAAGTGGTTTTTCAACACTATCACAAGTGAAAAAAGAGTTTTTTCCACACTTATACAAGTGCAAAAGTGGTTTCCTGCACCAACACAAGTGCGAAAAGTGGTTTTTCAACACTAACACAAGTGCGAAATGTGGTTTTTCAACACTAACACAAGTGTGAAAAGTGGTTTTTCAACACTATCACAAGTGCAAAAAGTGTTTTTTCCACACTAATACAAGTGCAAAAGTGGTTCCCTGCACCAACACAAGTGCGAAAAGTGGTTTTTCAACACTAACACAAGTGCGAAAAGTGGTTTTTCAACACTAACACAAGTGCGAAAAGTGGTTTTTCAACACTAACACAAGTGCGAAAAGTGGTTTTTCCACACTAATACAAGTGCAAAAGTGGTTTCCTGCACCAACACAAGTGCGAAAAGTGGTTTTTCAACACTAACACAAGTGCGAAAAGTGGTTTTTCAACACTAACACAAGTGCGAAAAGTGGTTTTTCAACACTAACACAAGTGCGAAAAGTGGTTTTTCCACACTAATACAAGTGCAAAAGTGGTTTCCTGCTCCAACATAAGTGCGAAAAGTGGTTTTTCAACACTAACACAAGTGCGAAAAGTGGTTTTTCCACACTAATACAAGTGCAAAAGTGGTTTCCTGCACCAACACAAGTGCGAAAAGTGGTTTTTCAACACTAACGCAAGTGCGAAAAGTGGTTTTTCAACACTATCACAAGTGCAAAAAGTGTTTTTTCCACACTAATACAAGTGCAAAAGTGGTTTCCTGCACCAACACAAGTGCGAAAATGGTTTTTCAACACTAACACAAGTGCGAAAAGTGGTTTTTCAACACTAACACAAGTGAGAAAAGTGTTTTTTCCACACTAATACAAGTGCAAAAGTGGTTTCCTGCACCAACACAAGTGCGAAAAGTGGTTTTTCAACACTATCACAAGTGCGAAAAGTGGTTTTTCAACACTATCACAAGTGCAAAAAGTGTTTTTTCCACACTAATACAAGTGCAAAAGTGGTTTCTTGCACCAACACAAGTGTGAAAAGTGGTTTTTCAACACTAACACAAGTGCGAAAAGTGGTTTTTCAACACTAACACAAGTGCGAAAAGTGGTTTTTCAACACTAACACAAGAGCGAAAAGTGTTTTTTCCACACTAATACAAGTGCAAAAGTGGTTTCCTGCACCAACACAAGTGCGAAAAGTGGTTTTTCAACACTAACACAAGTGCGAAAAGTGGTTTTTCAACACTATCACAAGTGCAAAAAGTGTTTTTTCCACACTAATACAAGTGCAAAAGTGGTTTCCTGCACCAACACAAGCGCGAAAAGTGGTTTTTCAACACTAACTCAAGTGCGAAAGGTGGTTTTTCAACACTAACACAAGTGCAAAAAGTGGTTTTTCAACACTATCACAAGTGCAAAAAGTGTTTTTTCCACACTAATACAAGTGCAAAAGTGGTTTCCTGCACTAACACAAGTGCGAAAAGTGGTTTTTAAACACTAACACAAGTGCGAAAAGTGGTTTTTCAACACTAACACAAGTGCGAAAAGTGGTTTTTCCACACTAATACAAGTGCAAAAGTGGTTTCCTGCACCAACACAAGTGCGAAAAGTGGTTTTTCAACACTAACACAAGTTCGAAAAGTGGTTTTTCAACACTATCACAAGTGCAAAAAGTGTTTTTTCCACACTAATACAAGTGCAATAGTGGTTTCCTGCACCAACACAAGTGCGAAAAGTGGTTTTTCAACACTAACACAAGTGCGAAAAGTGGTTTTTCAACACTAACACAAGTGCGAAAAGTGGTTTTTCAACACTAACACAAGTGCAAAAAGTGGTTTTTCCACACTAATACAAGTGCAAAAGTGGTTTCCTGCACCAACACAAGTGCGAAAAGTGGTTTTTCAACACTAACACAAGTGCGAAAAGTGGTTTTTCAACACTAACACAAGTGCGAAAAGTGGTTTTTCCACACTAATACAAGTGCAAAAGTGGTTTCCTGCACCAACACAAGTGCGAAAAGTGGTTTTTCAACACTAACACAAGTGCGAAAAGTGGTTTTTCAACACTATCACAAGTGCAAAAAGTGTTTTTTCCACACTAATACAAGTGCAAAAGTGGTTTCCTGCACCAACACAAGTGCGAAAAGTGGTTTTTCAACACTAACACAAGTGCGAAAAGTGGTTTTTCAACACTAACACAAGTGCGAAAAGTGGTTTTTCCACACTAATACAAGTGCAAAAGTGGTTTCCTGCACCAACACAAGTGCGAAAAGTGGTTTTTCAACACTATCACAAGTGCGAAAAGTGGTTTTTCAACACTATCACAAGTGCAAAAAGTGTTTTTTCCACACTAATACAAGTGCAAAAGTGGTTTCCTGCACCAACACAAGTGCAAAAAGTGGTTTTTCAACACTAACACAAGTGCGAAAAGTGGTTTTTCAAAACTAACACAAGTGAGAAAAGTGTTTTTTCCACACTAATACAAGTGCAAAAGTGGTTTCCTGCACCAACACAAGTGCGAAATGTGGTTTTTCAACACTAACACAGGTGCGAAAAGTGGTTTTTCAACACTATCACAAGTGCAAAAAGTGTTTTTTCCACACTAATGCAAGTGCAAAAGTGGTTTCCTGCACCAACACAAGTGCGAAAAGTGGTTTTTCAACACTAACACAAGTGCGAAAAGTGGTTTTTCAACACTATCACAAGTGCAAAAAGTGTTTTTTCCACACTAATACAAGTGCAAAAGTGGTTTCCTGCACCAACACAAGTGCGAAAAGTGGTTTTTAACACTAACACAAGTGCGAAAAGTGGTTTTTCAACACTATCACAAGTGCAAAAAGTGTTTTTTCCACACTAATACAAGTGCAATAGTGGTTTCCTGCACCAACACAAGTGCGAAAAGTGGTTTTTCAACACAAACAGAAGTGCGAAAAGTGGTTTTTCAACACTAACACAAGTGCGAAAAGTGGTTTTTCAACACTAACACAAGTGCAAAAAGTGTTTTTTCCACACTAATACAAGTGCAATAGTGGTTTCCTGCACCAACACAAGTGCGAAAAGTGGTTTTTCAACACAAACAGAAGTGCGAAAAGTGGTTTTTCAACACTAACACAAGTGCGAAAAGTGGTTTTTCAACACTAACACAAGTGCAAAAAGTGGTTTTTCCACACTAATACAAGTGCAAAAGTGGTTTCCTGCACCAACACAAGTGCGAAAAGTGGTTTTTCAACACTAAGAGAAGTGCGAAAAGCGGTTTTTCAACACTAACACAAGTGCGAAAAGTGGTTTTTCAACACTAACACAAGTGCGAAAAGTGGTTTTTCAACACTAACACAAGTGCGAAAAGTGGTTTTTCCACACTAATACAAGTGCAAAAGTGGTTTCCTGCACCAACACAAGTGCAAAAAGTGGTTTTTCAACACTATCACAAGTGCGAAAAGTGGTTTTTCAACACTATCACAAGTGCAAAAAGTGTTTTTTCCACACTAATACAAGTGCAAAAGTGGTTTCTTGCACCAACACAAGTGTGAAAAGTGGTTTTTCAACACTAACACAAGTGCGAAAAGTGGTTTTTCAACACTAACACAAGTGCGAAAAGTGGTTTTTCAACACTAACACAAGAGCGAAAAGTGTTTTTTCCACACTAATACAAGTGCAAAAAGTGGTTTCCTGCACCAACACAAGTGCGAAAAGTGGTTTTTCAACACTAACACAAGTGCGAAAAGTGGTTTTTCAACACTATCACAAGTGCAAAAAGTGTATTTTCCACACTAATACAAGTGCAAAAGTGGTTTCCTGCACCAACACAAGCGCGAAAAGTGGTTTTTCAACACTAACTCAAGTGCGAAAGGTGGTTTTTCAACACTAACACAAGTGCAAAAAGTGGTTTTTCAACACTATCACAAGTGCAAAAAGTGTTTTTTCCACACTAATACAAGTGCAAAAGTGGTTTCCTGCACTAACACAAGTGCGAAAAGTGGTTTTTAAACACTAACACAAGTGCGAAAAGTGGTTTTTCAACACTAACACAAGTGCGAAAAGTGGTTTTTCCACACTAATACAAGTGCAAAAGTGGTTTCCTGCACCAACACAAGTGCGAAAAGTGGTTTTTCAACACTAACACAAGTTCGAAAAGTGGTTTTTCAACACTATCACAAGTGCAAAAAGTGTTTTTTCCACACTAATACAAGTGCAATAGTGGTTTCCTGCACCAACACAAGTGCGAAAAGTGGTTTTTCAACACAAACAGAAGTGCGAAAAGTGGTTTTTCAACACTAACACAAGTGCGAAAAGTGGTTTTTCAACACTAACACAAGTGCAAAAAGTGGTTTTTCCACACTAATACAAGTGCAAAAGTGGTTTCCTGCACCAACACAAGTGCGAAAAGTGGTTTTTCAACACTAAGAGAAGTGCGAAAAGCGGTTTTTCAACACTAACACAAGTGCGAAAAGTGGTTTTTCAACACTAACACAAGTGCGAAAAGTGGTTTTTCAACACTAACACAAGTGCGAAAAGTGGTTTTTCCACACTAATACAAGTGCAAAAGTGGTTTCCTGCACCAACACAAGTGCGAAAAGTGGTTTTTCAACACTAACACAAGTGCGAAAAGTGGTTTTTCAACACTATCACAAGTGCAAAATGTGTTTTTTCCACACTAATACAAGTGCAAAAGTGGTTTCCTGCACCAACACAAGTGCGAAAAGTGGTTTTTCAACACTAACACAAGTGCGAAAAGTGGTTTTTCAACAATAACACAAGTGAGAAAAGTGTTTTTTCCACACTAATACAAGTGCAAAAGTGGTTTCCTGCACCAACACAAGTGCGAAATGTGGTTTTTCAACACTAACACAAGTGCGAAAAGTGGTTTTTCAACACTATCACAAGTGCAAAAAGTGTTTTTTCCACACTAATGCAAGTGCAATAGTGGTTTCCTGCACCAACACAAGTGTGAAAAGTGGTTTTTCAACACTAACAGAAGTGCGAAAAGTGGTTTTTCCACACTAAAACAAGTGCAAAAGTGGTTTCCTGCACCAACACAAGTGCGAAAAGTGGTTTTTCAACACTAACACAAGTGCGAAAAGTGTTTTTTCCACACTAATACAAGTGCAAAAGTGGTTTCCTGCACCAACACAAGTGCGAAAAGTGGTTTTTCAACACTAACACAAGTGCGAAAAGTGGTTTTTCAACACTATCACAAGTGAAAAAAGAGTTTTTTCCACACTTATACAAGTGCAAAAGTGGTTTCCTGCACCAACACAAGTGCGAAAAGTGGTTTTTCAACACTAACACAAGTGCGAAATGTGGTTTTTCAACACTAACACAAGTGTGAAAAGTGGTTTTTCAACACTATCACAAGTGCAAAAAGTGTTTTTTCCACACTAATACAAGTGCAAAAGTGGTTCCCTGCACCAACACAAGTGCGAAAAGTGGTTTTTCAACACTAACACAAGTGCGAAAAGTGGTTTTTCAACACTAACACAAGTGCGAAAAGTGGTTTTTCAACACTAACACAAGTGCGAAAAGTGGTTTTTCCACACTAATACAAGTGCAAAAGTGGTTTCCTGCACCAACACAAGTGCGAAAAGTGGTTTTTCAACACTAACACAAGTGCGAAAAGTGGTTTTTCAACACTAACACAAGTGCGAAAAGTGGTTTTTCAACACTAACACAAGTGCGAAAAGTGGTTTTTCCACACTAATACAAGTGCAAAAGTGGTTTCCTGCTCCAACATAAGTGCGAAAAGTGGTTTTTCAACACTAACACAAGTGCGAAAAGTGGTTTTTCCACACTAATACAAGTGCAAAAGTGGTTTCCTGCACCAACACAAGTGCGAAAAGTGGTTTTTCAACACTAACGCAAGTGCGAAAAGTGGTTTTTCAACACTATCACAAGTGCAAAAAGTGTTTTTTCCACACTAATACAAGTGCAAAAGTGGTTTCCTGCACCAACACAAGTGCGAAAATGGTTTTTCAACACTAACACAAGTGCGAAAAGTGGTTTTTCAACACTAACACAAGTGAGAAAAGTGTTTTTTCCACACTAATACAAGTGCAAAAGTGGTTTCCTGCACCAACACAAGTGCGAAAAGTGGTTTTTCAACACTATCACAAGTGCGAAAAGTGGTTTTTCAACACTATCACAAGTGCAAAAAGTGTTTTTTCCACACTAATACAAGTGCAAAAGTGGTTTCTTGCACCAACACAAGTGTGAAAAGTGGTTTTTCAACACTAACACAAGTGCGAAAAGTGGTTTTTCAACACTAACACAAGTGCGAAAAGTGGTTTTTCAACACTAACACAAGAGCGAAAAGTGTTTTTTCCACACTAATACAAGTGCAAAAGTGGTTTCCTGCACCAACACAAGTGCGAAAAGTGGTTTTTCAACACTAACACAAGTGCGAAAAGTGGTTTTTCAACACTATCACAAGTGCAAAAAGTGTTTTTTCCACACTAATACAAGTGCAAAAGTGGTTTCCTGCACCAACACAAGCGCGAAAAGTGGTTTTTCAACACTAACTCAAGTGCGAAAGGTGGTTTTTCAACACTAACACAAGTGCAAAAAGTGGTTTTTCAACACTATCACAAGTGCAAAAAGTGTTTTTTCCACACTAATACAAGTGCAAAAGTGGTTTCCTGCACTAACACAAGTGCGAAAAGTGGTTTTTAAACACTAACACAAGTGCGAAAAGTGGTTTTTCAACACTAACACAAGTGCGAAAAGTGGTTTTTCCACACTAATACAAGTGCAAAAGTGGTTTCCTGCACCAACACAAGTGCGAAAAGTGGTTTTTCAACACTAACACAAGTTCGAAAAGTGGTTTTTCAACACTATCACAAGTGCAAAAAGTGTTTTTTCCACACTAATACAAGTGCAATAGTGGTTTCCTGCACCAACACAAGTGCGAAAAGTGGTTTTTCAACACTAACACAAGTGCGAAAAGTGGTTTTTCAACACTAACACAAGTGCGAAAAGTGGTTTTTCAACACTAACACAAGTGCAAAAAGTGGTTTTTCCACACTAATACAAGTGCAAAAGTGGTTTCCTGCACCAACACAAGTGCGAAAAGTGGTTTTTCAACACTAACACAAGTGCGAAAAGTGGTTTTTCAACACTAACACAAGTGCGAAAAGTGGTTTTTCCACACTAATACAAGTGCAAAAGTGGTTTCCTGCACCAACACAAGTGCGAAAAGTGGTTTTTCAACACTAACACAAGTGCGAAAAGTGGTTTTTCAACACTATCACAAGTGCAAAAAGTGTTTTTTCCACACTAATACAAGTGCAAAAGTGGTTTCCTGCACCAACACAAGTGCGAAAAGTGGTTTTTCAACACTAACACAAGTGCGAAAAGTGGTTTTTCAACACTAACACAAGTGCGAAAAGTGGTTTTTCCACACTAATACAAGTGCAAAAGTGGTTTCCTGCACCAACACAAGTGCGAAAAGTGGTTTTTCAACACTATCACAAGTGCGAAAAGTGGTTTTTCAACACTATCACAAGTGCAAAAAGTGTTTTTTCCACACTAATACAAGTGCAAAAGTGGTTTCCTGCACCAACACAAGTGCAAAAAGTGGTTTTTCAACACTAACACAAGTGCGAAAAGTGGTTTTTCAAAACTAACACAAGTGAGAAAAGTGTTTTTTCCACACTAATACAAGTGCAAAAGTGGTTTCCTGCACCAACACAAGTGCGAAATGTGGTTTTTCAACACTAACACAGGTGCGAAAAGTGGTTTTTCAACACTATCACAAGTGCAAAAAGTGTTTTTTCCACACTAATGCAAGTGCAAAAGTGGTTTCCTGCACCAACACAAGTGCGAAAAGTGGTTTTTCAACACTAACACAAGTGCGAAAAGTGGTTTTTCAACACTATCACAAGTGCAAAAAGTGTTTTTTCCACACTAATACAAGTGCAAAAGTGGTTTCCTGCACCAACACAAGTGCGAAAAGTGGTTTTTAACACTAACACAAGTGCGAAAAGTGGTTTTTCAACACTATCACAAGTGCAAAAAGTGTTTTTTCCACACTAATACAAGTGCAATAGTGGTTTCCTGCACCAACACAAGTGCGAAAAGTGGTTTTTCAACACAAACAGAAGTGCGAAAAGTGGTTTTTCAACACTAACACAAGTGCGAAAAGTGGTTTTTCAACACTAACACAAGTGCAAAAAGTGGTTTTTCCACACTAATACAAGTGCAAAAGTGGTTTCCTGCACCAACACAAGTGCGAAAAGTGGTTTTTCAACACTAAGAGAAGTGCGAAAAGCGGTTTTTCAACACTAACACAAGTGCGAAAAGTGGTTTTTCAACACTAACACAAGTGCGAAAAGTGGTTTTTCAACACTAACACAAGTGCGAAAAGTGGTTTTTCCACACTAATACAAGTGCAAAAGTGGTTTCCTGCACCAACACAAGTGCGAAAAGTGGTTTTTCAACACTAACACAAGTGCGAAAAGTGGTTTTTCAACACTATCACAAGTGCAAAATGTGTTTTTTCCACACTAATACAAGTGCAAAAGTGGTTTCCTGCACCAACACAAGTGCGAAAAGTGGTTTTTCAACACTAACACAAGTGCGAAAAGTGGTTTTTCAACAATAACACAAGTGAGAAAAGTGTTTTTTCCACACTAATACAAGTGCAAAAGTGGTTTCCTGCACCAACACAAGTGCGAAATGTGGTTTTTCAACACTAACACAAGTGCGAAAAGTGGTTTTTCAACACTATCACAAGTGCAAAAAGTGTTTATTTCCACACTAATGCAAGTGCAATAGTGGTTTCCTGCACCAACACAAGTGCGAAAAGTGGTTTTTCAACACTAACAGAAGTGCGAAAAGTGGTTTTTCCACACTAATACAAGTGCAAAAGTGGTTTCCTGCACCAACACAAGTGCGAAAAGTGGTTTTTCAACACTAACACAAGTGCGAAAAGTGTTTTTTCCACACTAATACAAGTGCAAAAGTGGTTTCCTGCACCAACACAAGTGCGAAAAGTGGTTTTTCAACACTAACACAAGTGCGAAAAGTGGTTTTTCAACACTATCACAAGTGCAAAAAGTGTTTTTTCCACACTTATACAAGTGCAAAAGTGGTTTCCTGCACCAACACAAGTGCGAAAAGTGGTTTTTCAACACTAACACAAGTGCGAAATGTGGTTTTTCAACACTAACACAAGTGTGAAAAGTGGTTTTTCAACACTATCACAAGTGCAAAAAGTGTTTTTTCCACACTAATACAAGTGCAAAAGTGGTTCCCTGCACCAACACAAGTGCGAAAAGTGGTTTTTCAACACTAACACAAGTGCGAAAAGTGGTTTTTCAACACTAACACAAGTGCGAAAAGTGGTTTTTCCACACTAATACAAGTGCAAAAGTGGTTTCCTGCACCAACACAAGTGCGAAAAGTGGTTTTTCAACACTAACACAAGTGCGAAAAGTGGTTTTTCAACACTATCACAAGTGCAAAAAGTGTTTTTTCCACACTAATACAAGTGCAAAAGTGGTTTCCTGCACCAACACAAGTGCGAAAAGTGGTTTTTCAACACTATCACAAGTGCTAAAAGTGGTTTTCAACACTATCACAAGTGCAAAAAGTGTTTTTTCCACACTAATACAATTGCAAAAGTGGTTTCCTGCACCAACACAAGTGCGAAAAGTGATTTTTCAACACTAACACAAGTGCGAAAAGTGGTTTTTCAACACTAACACAAGTGCGAAAAGTGGTTTTTCCACACTAATACAAGTGCAAAAGTGGTTTCCTGCACCAACACAAGTGCGAAATGTGGTTTTTCAACACTAACACAAGTGCGAAAAGTGGTTTTTCAACACTATCACAAGTGCAAAAAGTGTTTTTCCACACTAATACAAGTGCGAAAAGTGGTTTTTCAACACTAACACAAGTGAGAAAAGTGTTTTTTCCACACTAATACAAGTGCAAAAGTTGTTTCCTGCACCAACACAAGTGCGAAATGTGGTTTTTCAACACTAACACAAGTGTGAAAAGTGGTTTTTCAACACTATCACAAGTGCGAAAAGTGGTTTTTCAACACTAACACAAGTGAGAAAAGTGTTTTTTCCACACTAATACAAGTGCAAAAGTGGTTTCCTGCACCAACACAAGTGCGAAATGTGGTTTTTCAACACTAACACAAGTGCGAAAAGTGGTTTTTCAACACTATCACAAGTGCAAAAAGTGTTTTTTCCACACTAATACAAGTGCAAAAGTGGTTTCCTGCACCAACACAAGTGCGAAAAGTGGTTTTTCAACACTAACACAAGTGCAAAAAGTGGTTTTTCAACACTATCACAAGTGCAAAAAGTGTTTTTTCCACACTAATACAAGTGCAAAAGTGGTTTTCCTGCACCAACACAAGTGCGAAAAGTGGTTTTTCAACTCTAACACAAGTGCGAAAAGTGGTTTTTCAACACTAACACAAGTGCGAAAAGTGGATTTTCCACACTAATACAACTGCAAAAGTGGTTTCCTGCACCAACACAAGTGCGAAAAGTGGTTTTTCAACACTAACACAAGTGCGAAAAGTGTTTTTTCAACACTAACACAAGTGCGAAAAGTGGTTTTTCAACACTAACACAAGTGCGAAAAGTGGTTTTTCAACACTAATACAAGTGCGAAAAGTGGTTTTTCAACACTAACACAAGTGCGAAAAGTGGTTTTTCAACACTATCACGAGTGCAAAAAGTGTTTTTTCCACACTAATACAAGTGCAAAAGTGGTTTCCTGCACCAACACAAGTGCGAAAAGTGGTTTTTCAACACTAACACAAGTGCGAAAAGTGGTTTTTCAACACTAACACAAGTGCGAAAAGTGGTTTTTCCACACTAATACAAGTGCAAAAGTGGTTTCCTGCACCAACACAAGTGCGAAAAGTGGTTTTTCAACACTAATACAAGTGCGAAAAGTGGTTTTTCAACACTACCACAAGTGCAAAAAGTGTTTTTTCCACACTAATACAAGTGCAAAAGTGGTTTCCTGCACCAACACAAGTGCGAAAAGTGGTTTTTCAACACTAACACAAGTGCGAAAAGTGGTTTTTCCACACTAATACAAGTGCAAATGTGGTTTCCTGCACCAACACAAGTTTGAAAAGTGATTTTTCAACACTAACACAAGTGCGAAAAGTGGTTTTTCAACACTAACACAAGTGCGAAAAGTGGTTTTTCCACACTAATACAAGTGCAAAAGTGGTTTCCTGCACCAACACAAGTGCGAAATGTGGTTTTTCAACACTAACACAAGTGCGAAAAGTGGTTTTTCAACACTATCACAAGTGCAAAAAGTGTTTTTTCCACACTAATACAAGTGCGAAAAGTGGTTTTTCAACACTAACACAAGTGAGAAAAGTGTTTTTTCCACACTAATACAAGTGCAAAAGTGGTTTCCTGCACCAACACAAGTGCGAAATGTGGTTTTTCAACACTAACACAAGTGCGAAAAGTGGTTTTTCAACACTATCACAAGTGCGAAAAGTGGTTTTTCAACACTAACACAAGTGAGAAAAGTGTTTTTTCCACACTAATACAAGTGCAAAAGTGGTTTCCTGCACCAACACAAGTGCGAAATGTGGTTTTTCAACACTAACACAAGGGCGAAAAGTGGTTTTTCAACACTATCACAAGTGCAAAAAGTGTTTTTTCCACACTAATACAAGTGCAAAAGTGGTTTCCTGCACCAACACAAGTGCGAAAAGTGGTTTTTCATCACTAACACAAGTGCGAAAAGTGGTTTTTCAACACTAACACAAGTGCAAAAAGTGGTTTTTCAACACTATCACAAGTGCAAAAAGTGTTTTTACCACACTAATACAAGTGCAAAAGTGGTTTTCCTGCACCAACACAAGTGCGAAAAGTGGTTTTTCAACTCTAACACAAGTGCGAAAAGTGGTTTTTCAACACTAACACAAGTGCGAAAAGTGGTTTTTCCACATTAATACAAGTGCAAAAGTGGTTTCCTGCACCAACACAAGTGCGAAAAGTGGTTTTTCAACACTAACACAAGTGCGAAAAGTGGTTTTTCAACACTAACACAAGTGCGAAAAGTGGTTTTTCAACACTAACACAAGTGCGAAAAGTGGTTTTTCAACACTATCACGAGTGCAAAAAGTGTTTTTTCCACACTAATACAAGTGCAAAAGTGGTTTCCTGCACCAACACAAGTGCGAAAAGTGGTTTTTCAACACTAACACAAGTGCGAAAAGTGGTTTTTCCACACTAATACAAGTGCAAAAGTGGTTTCCTGCACCAACACAAGTGCGAAAAGTGGTTTTTCAACACTAATACAAGTGCGAAAAGTGGTTTTTCAACACTATCACAAGTGCAAAAAGTGTTTTTTCCACACTAATGCAAGTGCAATAGTGGTTTCCTGCACCAACACAAGTGCGAAAAGTGGTTTTTCAACACTAACACAAGTGCGAAATGTGGTTTTTCAACACTAACACAAGTGCGAAAAGTGGTTTTTCCACACTAATACAAGTGCAAAAGTGGTTTCCTGCACCAACACAAGTGCGAAAAGTGGTTTTTCAACACTAACACAAGTGCGAAAAGTGGTTTTTCAACACTATCACAAGTGCAAAAAGTGTTTTTTCCACACTAATACAAGTGCAAAAGTGGTTTCCTGCACCAACACAAGTGCGAAAAGTGGTTTTTCAACACTATCACAAGTGCTAAAAGTGGTTTTCAACACTATCACAAGTGCAAAAAGTGTTTTTTCCACACTAATACAATTGCAAAAGTGGTTTCCTGCACCAACACAAGTGCGAAAAGTGATTTTTCAACACTAACACAAGTGCGAAAAGTGGTTTTTCAACACTAACACAAGTGCGAAAAGTGGTTTTTCCACACTAATACAAGTGCAAAAGTGGTTTCCTGCACCAACACAAGTGCGAAATGTGGTTTTTCAACACTAACACAAGTGCGAAAAGTGGTTTTTCAACACTATCACAAGTGCAAAAAGTGTTTTTCCACACTAATACAAGTGCGAAAAGTGGTTTTTCAACACTAACACAAGTGAGAAAAGTGTTTTTTCCACACTAATACAAGTGCAAAAGTTGTTTCCTGCACCAACACAAGTGCGAAATGTGGTTTTTCAACACTAACACAAGTGTGAAAAGTGGTTTTTCAACACTATCACAAGTGCGAAAAGTGGTTTTTCAACACTAACACAAGTGAGAAAAGTGTTTTTTCCACACTAATACAAGTGCAAAAGTGGTTTCCTGCACCAACACAAGTGCGAAATGTGGTTTTTCAACACTAACACAAGTGCGAAAAGTGGTTTTTCAACACTATCACAAGTGCAAAAAGTGTTTTTTCCACACTAATACAAGTGCAAAAGTGGTTTCCTGCACCAACACAAGTGCGAAAAGTGGTTTTTCAACACTAACACAAGTGCAAAAAGTGGTTTTTCAACACTATCACAAGTGCAAAAAGTGTTTTTTCCACACTAATACAAGTGCAAAAGTGGTTTTCCTGCACCAACACAAGTGCGAAAAGTGGTTTTTCAACACTAACACAAGTGCGAAAAGTGGTTTTTCCACACTAATACAAGTGCAAAAGTGGTTTCCTGCACCAACACAAGTGCGAAAAGTGGTTTTTCAACACTATCACAAGTGCGAAAAGTGGTTTTTCAACACTATCACAAGTGCAAAAAGTGTTTTTTCCACACTAATACAAGTGCAAAAGTGGTTTCCTGCACCAACACAAGTGCAAAAAGTGGTTTTTCAACACTAACACAAGTGCGAAAAGTGGTTTTTCAAAACTAACACAAGTGAGAAAAGTGTTTTTTCCACACTAATACAAGTGCAAAAGTGGTTTCCTGCACCAACACAAGTGCGAAATGTGGTTTTTCAACACTAACACAGGTGCGAAAAGTGGTTTTTCAACACTATCACAAGTGCAAAAAGTGTTTTTTCCACACTAATGCAAGTGCAAAAGTGGTTTCCTGCACCAACACAAGTGCGAAAAGTGGTTTTTCAACACTAACACAAGTGCGAAAAGTGGTTTTTCAACACTATCACAAGTGCAAAAAGTGTTTTTTCCACACTAATACAAGTGCAAAAGTGGTTTCCTGCACCAACACAAGTGCGAAAAGTGGTTTTTAACACTAACACAAGTGCGAAAAGTGGTTTTTCAACACTATCACAAGTGCAAAAAGTGTTTTTTCCACACTCATACAAGTGCAATAGTGGTTTCCTGCACCAACACAAGTGCGAAAAGTGGTTTTTCAACACAAACAGAAGTGCGAAAAGTGGTTTTTCAACACTAACACAAGTGCGAAAAGTGGTTTTTCAACACTAACACAAGTGCAAAAAGTGGTTTTTCCACACTAATACAAGTGCAAAAGTGGTTTCCTGCACCAACACAAGTGCGAAAAGTGGTTTTTCAACACTAAGAGAAGTGCGAAAAGCGGTTTTTCAACACTAACACAAGTGCGAAAAGTGGTTTTTCAACACTAACACAAGTGCGAAAAGTGGTTTTTCAACACTAACACAAGTGCGAAAAGTGGTTTTTCCACACTAATACAAGTGCAAAAGTGGTTTCCTGCACCAACACAAGTGCGAAAAGTGGTTTTTCAACACTAACACAAGTGCGAAAAGTGGTTTTTCAACACTATCACAAGTGCAAAATGTGTTTTTTCCACACTAATACAAGTGCAAAAGTGGTTTCCTGCACCAACACAAGTGCGAAAAGTGGTTTTTCAACACTAACACAAGTGCGAAAAGTGGTTTTTCAACAATAACACAAGTGAGAAAAGTGTTTTTTCCACACTAATACAAGTGTAAAAGTGGTTTCCTGCACCAACACAAGTGCGAAATGTGGTTTTTCAACACTAACACAAGTGCGAAAAGTGGTTTTTCAACACTATCACAAGTGCAAAAAGTGTTTATTTCCACACTAATGCAAGTGCAATAGTGGTTTCCTGCACCAACACAAGTGCGAAAAGTGGTTTTTCAACACTAACAGAAGTGCGAAAAGTGGTTTTTCCACACTAATACAAGTGCAAAAGTGGTTTCCTGCACCAACACAAGTGCGAAAAGTGGTTTTTCAACACTAACACAAGTGCGAAAAGTGTTTTTTCCACACTAATACAAGTGCAAAAGTGGTTTCCTGCACCAACACAAGTGCGAAAAGTGGTTTTTCAACACTAACACAAGTGCGAAAAGTGGTTTTTCAACACTATCACAAGTGCAAAAAGTGTTTTTTCCACACTTATACAAGTGCAAAAGTGGTTTCCTGCACCAACACAAGTGCGAAAAGTGGTTTTTCAACACTAACACAAGTGCGAAATGTGGTTTTTCAACACTAACACAAGTGTGAAAAGTGGTTTTTCAACACTATCACAAGTGCAAAAAGTGTTTTTTCCACACTAATACAAGTGCAAAAGTGGTTCCCTGCACCAACACAAGTGCGAAAAGTGGTTTTTCAACACTAACACAAGTGCGAAAAGTGGTTTTTCAACACTAACACAAGTGCGAAAAGTGGTTTTTCCACACTAATACAAGTGCAAAAGTGGTTTCCTGCACCAACACAAGTGCGAAAAGTGGTTTTTCAACACTAACACAAGTGCGAAAAGTGGTTTTTCAACACTATCACAAGTGCAAAAAGTGTTTTTTCCACACTAATACAAGTGCAAAAGTGGTTTCCTGCACCAACACAAGTGCGAAAAGTGGTTTTTCAACACTATCACAAGTGCTAAAAGTGGTTTTCAACACTATCACAAGTGCAAAAAGTGTTTTTTCCACACTAATACAATTGCAAAAGTGGTTTCCTGCACCAACACAAGTGCGAAAAGTGATTTTTCAACACTAACACAAGTGCGAAAAGTGGTTTTTCAACACTAACACAAGTGCGAAAAGTGGTTTTTCCACACTAATACAAGTGCAAAAGTGGTTTCCTGCACCAACACAAGTGCGAAATGTGGTTTTTCAACACTAACACAAGTGCGAAAAGTGGTTTTTCAACACTATCACAAGTGCAAAAAGTGTTTTTCCACACTAATACAAGTGCGAAAAGTGGTTTTTCAACACTAACACAAGTGAGAAAAGTGTTTTTTCCACACTAATACAAGTGCAAAAGTTGTTTCCTGCACCAACACAAGTGCGAAATGTGGTTTTTCAACACTAACACAAGTGTGAAAAGTGGTTTTTCAACACTATCACAAGTGCGAAAAGTGGTTTTTCAACACTAACACAAGTGAGAAAAGTGTTTTTTCCACACTAATACAAGTGCAAAAGTGGTTTCCTGCACCAACACAAGTGCGAAATGTGGTTTTTCAACACTAACACAAGTGCGAAAAGTGGTTTTTCAACACTATCACAAGTGCAAAAAGTGTTTTTTCCACACTAATACAAGTGCAAAAGTGGTTTCCTGCACCAACACAAGTGCGAAAAGTGGTTTTTCAACACTAACACAAGTGCAAAAAGTGGTTTTTCAACACTATCACAAGTGCAAAAAGTGTTTTTTCCACACTAATACAAGTGCAAAAGTGGTTTTCCTGCACCAACACAAGTGCGAAAAGTGGTTTTTCAACTCTAACACAAGTGCGAAAAGTGGTTTTTCAACACTAACACAAGTGCGAAAAGTGGATTTTCCACACTAATACAACTGCAAAAGTGGTTTCCTGCACCAACACAAGTGCGAAAAGTGGTTTTTCAACACTAACACAAGTGCGAAAAGTGTTTTTTCAACACTAACACAAGTGCGAAAAGTGGTTTTTCAACACTAACACAAGTGCGAAAAGTGGTTTTTCAACACTAACACAAGTGCGAAAAGTGGTTTTTCAACACTAACACAAGTGCGAAAAGTGGTTTTTCAACACTATCACGAGTGCAAAAAGTGTTTTTTCCACACTAATACAAGTGCAAAAGTGGTTTCCTGCACCAACACAAGTGCGAAAAGTGGTTTTTCAACACTAACACAAGTGCGAAAAGTGGTTTTTCAACACTAACACAAGTGCGAAAAGTGGTTTTTCCACACTAATACAAGTGCAAAAGTGGTTTCCTGCACCAACACAAGTGCGAAAAGTGGTTTTTCAACACTAATACAAGTGCGAAAAGTGGTTTTTCAACACTATCACAAGTGCAAAAAGTGTTTTTTCCACACTAATACAAGTGCAAAAGTGGTTTCCTGCACCAACACAAGTGCGAAAAGTGGTTTTTCAACACTAACACAAGTGCGAAAAGTGGTTTTTCCACACTAATACAAGTGCAAATGTGGTTTCCTGCACCAACACAAGTTTGAAAAGTGATTTTTCAACACTAACACAAGTGCGAAAAGTGGTTTTTCAACACTAACACAAGTGCGAAAAGTGGTTTTTCCACACTAATACAAGTGCAAAAGTGGTTTCCTGCACCAACACAAGTGCGAAATGTGGTTTTTCAACACTAACACAAGTGCGAAAAGTGGTTTTTCAACACTATCACAAGTGCAAAAAGTGTTTTTTCCACACTAATACAAGTGCGAAAAGTGGTTTTTCAACACTAACACAAGTGAGAAAAGTGTTTTTTCCACACTAATACAAGTGCAAAAGTGGTTTCCTGCACCAACACAAGTGCGAAATGTGGTTTTTCAACACTAACACAAGTGCGAAAAGTGGTTTTTCAACACTATCACAAGTGCGAAAAGTGGTTTTTCAACACTAACACAAGTGAGAAAAGTGTTTTTTCCACACTAATACAAGTGCAAAAGTGGTTTCCTGCACCAACACAAGTGCGAAATGTGGTTTTTCAACACTAACACAAGGGCGAAAAGTGGTTTTTCAACACTATCACAAGTGCAAAAAGTGTTTTTTCCACACTAATACAAGTGCAAAAGTGGTTTCCTGCACCAACACAAGTGCGAAAAGTGGTTTTTCATCACTAACACAAGTGCGAAAAGTGGTTTTTCAACACTAACACAAGTGCAAAAAGTGGTTTTTCAACACTATCACAAGTGCAAAAAGTGTTTTTACCACACTAATACAAGTGCAAAAGTGGTTTTCCTGCACCAACACAAGTGCGAAAAGTGGTTTTTCAACTCTAACACAAGTGCGAAAAGTGGTTTTTCAACACTAACACAAGTGCGAAAAGTGGTTTTTCCACATTAATACAAGTGCAAAAGTGGTTTCCTGCACCAACACAAGTGCGAAAAGTGGTTTTTCAACACTAACACAAGTGCGAAAAGTGGTTTTTCAACACTAACACAAGTGCGAAAAGTGGTTTTTCAACACTAACACAAGTGCGAAAAGTGGTTTTTCAACACTATCACGAGTGCAAAAAGTGTTTTTTCCACACTAATACAAGTGCAAAAGTGGTTTCCTGCACCAACACAAGTGCGAAAAGTGGTTTTTCAACACTAACACAAGTGCGAAAAGTGGTTTTTCCACACTAATACAAGTGCAAAAGTGGTTTCCTGCACCAACACAAGTGCGAAAAGTGGTTTTTCAACACTAATACAAGTGCGAAAAGTGGTTTTTCAACACTATCACAAGTGCAAAAAGTGTTTTTTCCACACTAATGCAAGTGCAATAGTGGTTTCCTGCACCAACACAAGTGCGAAAAGTGGTTTTTCAACACTAACACAAGTGCGAAATGTGGTTTTTCAACACTAACACAAGTGCGAAAAGTGGTTTTTCCACACTAATACAAGTGCAAAAGTGGTTTCCTGCACCAACACAAGTGCGAAAAGTGGTTTTTCAACACTAACACAAGTGCGAAAAGTGGTTTTTCAACACTATCACAAGTGCAAAAAGTGTTTTTTCCACACTAATACAAGTGCAAAAGTGGTTTCCTGCACCAACACAAGTGCGAAAAGTGGTTTTTCAACACTATCACAAGTGCTAAAAGTGGTTTTCAACACTATCACAAGTGCAAAAAGTGTTTTTTCCACACTAATACAATTGCAAAAGTGGTTTCCTGCACCAACACAAGTGCGAAAAGTGATTTTTCAACACTAACACAAGTGCGAAAAGTGGTTTTTCAACACTAACACAAGTGCGAAAAGTGGTTTTTCCACACTAATACAAGTGCAAAAGTGGTTTCCTGCACCAACACAAGTGCGAAATGTGGTTTTTCAACACTAACACAAGTGCGAAAAGTGGTTTTTCAACACTATCACAAGTGCAAAAAGTGTTTTTCCACACTAATACAAGTGCGAAAAGTGGTTTTTCAACACTAACACAAGTGAGAAAAGTGTTTTTTCCACACTAATACAAGTGCAAAAGTTGTTTCCTGCACCAACACAAGTGCGAAATGTGGTTTTTCAACACTAACACAAGTGTGAAAAGTGTTTTTTCAACACTATCACAAGTGCGAAAAGTGGTTTTTCAACACTAACACAAGTGAGAAAAGTGTTTTTTCCACACTAATACAAGTGCAAAAGTGGTTTCCTGCACCAACACAAGTGCGAAATGTGGTTTTTCAACACTAACACAAGTGCGAAAAGTGGTTTTTCAACACTATCACAAGTGCAAAAAGTGTTTTTTCCACACTAATACAAGTGCAAAAGTGGTTTCCTGCACCAACACAAGTGCGAAAAGTGGTTTTTCAACACTAACACAAGTGCAAAAAGTGGTTTTTCAACACTATCACAAGTGCAAAAAGTGTTTTTTCCACACTAATACAAGTGCAAAAGTGGTTTTCCTGCACCAACACAAGTGCGAAAAGTGGTTTTTCAACTCTAACACAAGTGCGAAAAGTGGTTTTTCAACACTAACACAAGTGCGAAAAGTGGATTTTCCACACTAATACAACTGCAAAAGTGGTTTCCTGCACCAACACAAGTGCGAAAAGTGGTTTTTCAACACTAACACAAGTGCGAAAAGTGTTTTTTCAACACTAACACAAGTGCGAAAAGTGGTTTTTCAACATTAACACAAGTGCGAAAAGTGGTTTTTCAACACTAACACAAGTGCGAAAAGTGGTTTTTCAACACTAACACAAGTGCGAAAAGTGGTTTTTCAACACTATCACGAGTGCAAAAAGTGTTTTTTCCACACTAATACAAGTGCAAAAGTGGTTTCCTGCACCAACACAAGTGCGAAAAGTGGTTTTTCAACACTAACACAAGTGCGAAAAGTGGTTTTTCAACACTAACACAAGTGCGAAAAGTGGTTTTTCCACACTAATACAAGTGCAAAAGTGGTTTCCTGCACCAACACAAGTGCGAAAAGTGGTTTTTCAACACTAATACAAGTGCGAAAAGTGGTTTTTCAACACTATCACAAGTGCAAAAAGTGTTTTTTCCACACTAATACAAGTGCAAAAGTGGTTTCCTGCACCAACACAAGTGCGAAAAGTGGTTTTTCAACACTAACACAAGTGCGAAAAGTGGTTTTTCCACACTAATACAAGTGCAAATGTGGTTTCCTGCACCAACACAAGTTTGAAAAGTGATTTTTCAACACTAACACAAGTGCGAAAAGTGGTTTTTCAACACTAACACAAGTGCGAAAAGTGGTTTTTCCACACTAATACAAGTGCAAAAGTGGTTTCCTGCACCAACACAAGTGCGAAATGTGGTTTTTCAACACTAACACAAGTGCGAAAAGTGGTTTTTCAACACTATCACAAGTGCAAAAAGTGTTTTTTCCACACTAATACAAGTGCGAAAAGTGGTTTTTCAACACTAACACAAGTGAGAAAAGTGTTTTTTCCACACTAATACAAGTGCAAAAGTGGTTTCCTGCACCAACACAAGTGCGAAATGTGGTTTTTCAACACTAACACAAGTGCGAAAAGTGGTTTTTCAACACTATCACAAGTGTGAAAAGTGGTTTTTCAACACTAACACAAGTGAGAAAAGTGTTTTTTCCACACTAATACAAGTGCAAAAGTGGTTTCCTGCACCAACACAAGTGCGAAATGTGGTTTTTCAACACTAACACAAGGGCGAAAAGTGGTTTTTCAACACTATCACAAGTGCAAAAAGTGTTTTTTCCACACTAATACAAGTGCAAAAGTGGTTTCCTGCACCAACACAAGTGCGAAAAGTGGTTTTTCATCACTAACACAAGTGCGAAAAGTGGTTTTTCAACACTAACACAAGTGCAAAAAGTGGTTTTTCAACACTATCACAAGTGCAAAAAGTGTTTTTACCACACTAATACAAGTGCAAAAGTGGTTTTCCTGCACCAACACAAGTGCGAAAAGTGGTTTTTCAACTCTAACACAAGTGCGAAAAGTGGTTTTTCAACACTAACACAAGTGCGAAAAGTGGTTTTTCCACATTAATACAAGTGCAAAAGTGGTTTCCTGCACCAACACAAGTGCGAAAAGTGGTTTTTCAACACTAACACAAGTGCGAAAAGTGGTTTTTCAACACTAACACAAGTGCGAAAAGTGGTTTTTCAACACTAACACAAGTGCGAAAAGTGGTTTTTCAACACTATCACGAGTGCAAAAAGTGTTTTTTCCACACTAATACAAGTGCAAAAGTGGTTTCCTGCACCAACACAAGTGCGAAAAGTGGTTTTTCAACACTAACACAAGTGCGAAAAGTGGTTTTTCCACACTAATACAAGTGCAAAAGTGGTTTCCTGCACCAACACAAGTGCGAAAAGTGGTTTTTCAACACTAATACAAGTGCGAAAAGTGGTTTTTCAACACTATCACAAGTGCAAAAAGTGTTTTTTCCACACTAATACAAGTGCAAAAGTGGTTTCCTGCACCAACACAAGTGTGAAAAGTGGTTTTTCAACACTAACACAAGTGCGAAAAAAGGTTTTTCCACACTAATACAAGTGCAAATGTGGTTTCCTGCACCAACACAAGTGTGAAAAGTGGTTTTTCAACACTAACACAAGTGCGAAAAGTGCTTTTTCAACACTAACACAAGTGCGAAAAGTGTTTTTTCCACACTAATACAAGTGTAAAAGTGGTTTCCTGCACCAACACAAGTGCGAAAAGTGGTTTTCAACACTAACACAAGTGCGAAAAGTGGTTTTTCAACACTATCACAAGTGCAAAAAGTGTTTTTTCCACACTAATACAAGTGCAAAAGTGGTTTCCTGCACCAACACAAGTGCGAAAAGTGGTTTTTCAACACTAACACAAGTGCGAAAAGTGGTTTTTCAACACTAACACAAGTGCGAAAAGTGGTTTTTCAACACTATCACGAGTGCAAAAAGTGTTTTTTCCACACTAATACAAGTGCAAAAGTGGTTTCCTGCACCAACACAAGTGCGAAAAGTGGTTTTTCAACACTAACACAAGTGCGAAAAGTGGTTTTTCCACACTAATACAAGTGCAAAAGTGGTTTCCTGCACCAACACAAGTGCGAAAAGTGGTTTTTCAACACTAATACAAGTGCGAAAAGTGGTTTTTCAACACTATCACAAGTGCAAAAAGTGTTTTTTCCACACTAATACAAGTGCAAAAGTGGTTTCCTGCACCAACACAAGTGCGAAAAGTGGTTTTTCAACACTAACACAAGTGCGAAAAAAGGTTTTTCCACACTAATACAAGTGCAAATGTGGTTTCCTGCACCAACACAAGTGTGAAAAGTGGTTTTTCAACACTAACACAAGTGCGAAAAGTGCTTTTTCAACACTAACACAAGTGCGAAAAGTGTTTTTTCCACACTAATACAAGTGCAAAAGTGGTTTCCTGCACCAACACAAGTGCGAAAAGTGGTTTTCAACACTAACACAAGTGCGAAAAGTGGTTTTTCAACACTATCACAAGTGCAAAAAGTGTTTTTTCCACACTAATACAAGTGCAAAAGTGGTTTCCTGCACCAACACAAGTGCGAAAAGTGGTTTTTCAACACTAACACAAGTGCAAAATGTGGTTTTTCAACACTAACACAAGTGTGAAAAGTGGTTTTTCAACACTATCACAAGTGCAAAAAGTGTTTTTTCCACACTAATACAAGTGCAAAAGTGGTTTCCTGCACCAACACAAGTGTGAAAAGTGGTTTTTCAACACTAACACAAGTGCGAAAAGTGGTTTTTCAACACTAACACAAGTGCGAAAAGTGGTTTTTCAACACTAACACAAGTGCAAAAAGTGGTTTTTCCACACTAATACAAGTGCAAAAGTGGTTTCCTGCACCAACACAAGTGCGAAAAGTGGTTTTTCAACACTAACACAAGTGCGAAAAGTGGTTTTTCAACACTAACACAAGTGCGAAAAGTGGTTTTTCAACACTAACACAAGTGCGAAAAGTGGTTTTTCAACACTAACACAAGTGAGAAAAGTGTTTTTTCCACACTAATACAAGTGCAAAAGTGGTTTCCTGCACCAACACAAGTGCGAAATGTGGTTTTTCAACACTAACACAAGTGCGAAAAGTGGTTTTTCAACACTATCACAAGTGCGAAAAGTGGTTTTTCAACACTAACACAAGTGAGAAAAGTGTTTTTTCCACATTAATACAAGTGCAAAAGTGGTTTCCTGCACCAACACAAGTGCGAAATGTGGTTTTTCAACACTAACACAAGTGCGAAAAGTGGTTTTTCAACACTATCACAAGTGCAAAAAGTGTTTTTTCCACACTAATACAAGTGCAAAAGTGGTTTCCTGCACCAATACAAGTGCGAAAAGTGGTTTTTTAACACTAACACAAGTGCGAAAAGTGGTTTTTCAACACTAACACAAGTGCAAAAAGTGGTTTTTCAACACTATCACAAGTGCAAAAAGTGTTTTTTCCACACTAATACAAGTGCAAAAGTGGTTTCCTGCACCAACACAAGTGCGAAAAGTGGTTTTTCAACTCTAACACAAGTGCGAAAAGTGGTTTTTCAACACTAACACAAGTGCGAAAAGTGGTTTTTCCACACTAATACAAGTGAAAAAGTGGTTTCCTGCACCAACACAAGTGCGAAAAGTGGTTTTTCAACACTAACACAAGTGCGAAAAGTGGTTTTTCAACACTAACACAAGTGCGAAAAGTGGTTTTTCAACACTAACACAAGTGCAAAAAGTGGTTTTTCAACACTATCACGAGTGCAAAAAGTGTTTTTTCCACACTAATACAAGTGCAAAAGTGGTTTCCTGCACCAACACAAGTGCGAAAAGTGGTTTTTCAACACTAACACAAGTGCGAAAAGTGGTTTTTCAACACTAACACAAGTGCGAAAAGTGGTTTTTCCACACTAATACAAGTGCAAAAGTGGTTTCCTGCACCAACACAAGTGCGAAAAGTGGTTTTTCAACACTATCACAAGTGCAAAAAGTGTTTTTTCCACACTAATACAAGTGCAAAAGTGGTTTCCTGCACCAACACAAGTACGAAAAGCGGTTTTTCAACACTAACACAAGTGCAAAAAGTGGTTTTTCCACACTAATACAAGTGCAAATGTGGTTTCCTGCACCAACACAAGTGTGAAAAGTGGTTTTTCAACACTAACACAAGTGCGAAAAGTGCTTTTTCAACATTAACACAAGTGCGAAAAGTGTTTTTTCCACACTAATACA
>NW_027619535.1:0-39691 GCF_964187855.1 Myxine glutinosa
AAAAGTGGTTTCCTGCACCAACACAAGTGCGAAAAGTGGTTTTTCAACAAAGTGCGAAAAGTGGTTTCCTTCCTTCAACGCTATCACAAGTGCAAAAAGTGTTTTTTCCACACTAATACAAGTGCAAAAGTGGTTTCCTGCACCAACACAAGTGCGAAAAGTGGTTTTTCAACACTAACACAAGTGCAAAAAGTGTTTTTTCTACTCTAATACAAGTGCAAAAGTGGTTTCCTGCACCAACACAAGTGCGAAAAGTGGTTTTTCAACACTAACACATGTGCGAAAAGTGGTTTTTCAACACTAACACAAGTGCGAAAAGTGGTTTTTCAACACTATCACAAGTGCAAAAAGTGTTTTTTCCACACTAATACAAGTGCAAAAGTGGTTTCCTGCACCAACACAAGTGCGAAAAGTGGTTTTTCAACACTAATACAAGTGCGAAAAGTGGTTTTTCCACACTAATACAAGTGCAAAAGTGGTTTCCTGCACCAACACAAGTGCGAAAAGTGGTTTTTCAACACTAACACAAGTGCGAAAAGTGGTTTTTCAACACTAACACAAGTGCGAAAAGTGGTTTTTCCACACTAATACAAGTGCAAAAGTGGTTTCCTGCACCAACACAAGTGCGAAAAGTGATTTTTCAACACTAACACAAGTGCGAAAAGTGGTTTTTCCACACTAATACAAGTGCAAAAGTGGTTTCCTGCACCAACACAAGTGCGAAAAGTGGTTTTTCAACACTAACACAAGTGCGAAAAGTGGTTTTTCAACACTAACACAAGTGCGAAAAGTGGTTTTTCAACACTAACACAAGTGCGAAAAGTGTTTTTTCCACACTAATACAAGTGCAAAAGTGGTTTCCTGCACCAACACAAGTGCGAAAAGTGGTTTTTCAACACTAAAACAAGTGTGAAAAGTGGTTTTTCAACACTAACACAATTGCGAAAGTGGCTTTTCAACACTAACACAAGTGCAAAAGTGGTATCCTGCACCAACACAAGTGCGAAAAGTGGTTTTTCAACACTAACACAAGTACGAAAAGTGGTTTTTCCACACTAATACGAGTGCAAAAGTGGTTTCCTGCACCAACACAAGTGCGAAAAGTGGTTTTTCAACACTAACACAAGTGCAAAAAGTGGTTTTTCAACACTATCACAAGTGCAAAAAGTGTTTTTTCCACACTAATGCAAGTGCAAAAGTGGTTTCCTGCACCAACACAAGTGCGAAAAGTGGTTTTTCAACACTAACACAAGTGCGAAAAGTGGTTTGTCAACACTAACACAAGTGCGAAAAGTGGTTTTTCCACACTAATACAAGTGCAAAAGTGGTTTCCTGCACCAACACAAGTGCGAAAAGTGGTTTTTCAACACTAACACAAGTGCGAAAAGTGGTTTTCCACACTAATACAAGTGCAAAAGTGGTTTCCTGCACCAACACAAGTACGAAAAGTGGTTTTTCAACACTAACACAAGTGCGAAAAGTGGTTTTTCAACACTAACACAAGTGCGAAAAGTGTTTTTTCCACACTAATACAAGTGCAATAGTGGTTTCCTGCACCAACACAAGTGCGAAAAGTGGTTTTTCAACACTAACACAAGTGCGAAAAGTGGTTTTTCAACACTATCGCAAGTGCAAAAAGTGTTTTTTCCACACTAATACAAGTGCAAAAGTGGTTTCCTGCACCAACACAAGTGCGAAAAGTGGTTTTTCAACAATAACACAAGTGCAAAAAGTGGTTCTTCAACACTAACACAAGTGCAAAAGTGGTTTCCTGCACCAACACAAGTGCGAAAAGTGGTTTTTCAACAATAACACAAGTGCAAAAAGTGGTTTTTCAACACTAACACAAGTGCAAAAAGTGTTTTTTCCACACTAATACAAGTGCAAAAGTGGTTTCCTGCACCAACACAAGTGCGAAAAGTGGTTTTTCAACACTAACACAAGTGCAAAAAGTGGTTTTTCAACACTAACACAAGTGCGAAAAGTGGTTTTTCCACACAAATACAAGTGCAAAAGTGGTTTCCTGCACCAACACAAGTGCGAAAAGTGGTTTTTCAACACTAACACAAGTGCGAAAAGTGGTTTTTCAACACTAACACAAGTGCGAAAAGTGTTTTTTCCACACTAATACAAGTGCAAAAGTGGTTTCCTGCACCAACACAAGTGCGAAAAGTGGTTTTTCAACACTAACACAAGTGCGAAAAGTGGTTTTTCAACACTAACACAAGTGTGAAAAGTGGTTTTTCAACGCTATCACAAGTGCAAAAAGTGTTTTTTCCACACTAATACAAGTGCAAAAGTGGTTTCCTGCACCAACACAAGTGCGAAGAGTGGTTTTTCAACACTAACACAAGTGCAAAAAGTGTTTTTTCTACTCTAATACAAGTGCAAAAGTGGTTTCCTGCACCAACACAAGTGCGAAAAGTGGTTTTTCAACACTAACACATGTGCGAAAAGTGGTTTTTCAACACTAACACAAGTGCGAAAAGTGGTTTTTCAACAATATCACAAGTGCAAAAAGTGTTTTTTCCACACTAATACAAGTGCAAAAGTGGTTTCCTGCACCAACACAAGTGCGAAAAGTGGTTTTTCAACACTAATACAAGTGCGAAAAGTGGTTTTTCCACACTAATACAAGTGCAAAAGTGGTTTCCTGCACCAACACAAGTGCGAAAAGTGGTTTTTCAACACTAACACAAGTGCGAAAAGTGGTTTCCTGCACCAACACAAGTGCGAAAAGTGGTTTTTCAACACTAACACAAGTGCGAAAAGTGGTTTTTCCACACTAATACAAGTGCAAGAGTGGTTTCCTGCACCAACACAAGTGCAAAAAGTGGTTTTTCAACACTAACACAAGTGCGAAAAGTGGTTTTTCAACACTATCACAAGTGCAAAAAGTGGTTTTTCAACACTAACACAAGTGCGAAAAGTGGTTTTTCCACACTAATACAAGTGCAAAAGTGGTTTCCTGCACCAACACAAGTGTGAAAAGTGGTTTTTCAACACTAACACAAGTGCGAAAAGTGGTTTTTCAACACTATCACAAGTGCAAAAAGTGTTTTTTCCACACTAATACAAGTGCAAAAGTGGTTTCCTGCACCAACACAAGTGCGCAAAGTGGTTTTTCAACACTAACACAAGTGCCAAAAGTGGTTTTTCAACACTAACACAAGTGCAAAAAGTGGTTTTTCCACACTAATACAAGTGCAAAAGTTGTTTCCTGCACCAACACAAGTGCGAAAAGTGGTTTTTCAACACTAACACAAGTGCAAAAAGTGGTTTTTCAACACTAACACAAGTGCGAAAAGTGGTATTTCCACACAAATACAAGTGCAAAAGTGGTTTCCTGCACCAACACAAGTGCGAAAAGTGGTTTTTCAACACTAACACAAGTGCGAAAAGTGGTTTTTCAACACTAACACAAGTGCGAAAAGTGTTTTTTCCACACTAATACAAGTGCAAAAGTGGTTTCCTGCACCAACACAAGTGCGAAAAGTGGTTTTTTCAACACTAAAACAAGTGTGAAAAGTGTTTTTCAACACTAACACAAGTGCGAAAAGTGGCTTTTCAACACTAACACAAGTGCAAAAGTGGTATCCTGCACCAACACAAGTGCGAAAAGTGGTTTTTCAACACTAACACAAGTGCGAAAAGTGCTTTTTCCACACTAATACAAGTGCAAAAGTGGTTTCCTGCACCAACACAAGTGCGAAAAGTGGTTTTTCAACACTAACACAAGTGCAAAAAGTGGTTTTTCAACACTACTACAAGTGCAAAAGTGGTTTCCTGCACCAACACAAGTGCGAAAAGTGGTTTTTCAACACTAACACAAGTGCGAAAAGTGGTTTTTCAACACTAACACAAGTGCGAAAAGTGGTTTTTCCACACTAATACAAGTGCGAAAAGTGGTTTTTCCACACTAACACAAGTGCGAAAAGTGGTTTTTCCACACTAATACAAGTGCAAAAGTGGTTTCCTGCACCAACACAAGTGCGAAAAGTGGTTTTTCAACACTAACACAAGTGTGAAAAGTGGTTTTTCAACACTAACACAAGTGCGAAAAGTGTTTTTTCCACACTAATACAAGTGCAAAAGTGGTTTTCTGCACCAACACAAGTGCGAAAAGTGGTTTTTCAACACTAACACAAGTGCGAAAAGTGGTTTTTCAACACTAACACAAGTGCGAAAAGTGTTTTTTCCACACTAATACAAGTGCAAAAGTGGTTTCCTGCACCAACACAAGTGCGAAAAGTGGTTTTTCAACACTAACACAAGTGCGAAAAGTGGTTTTTCAACACTAACACAAGTGCGAAAAGTGGTTTTTCAACGCTATCACAAGTGCAAAAAGTGTTTTTTCCACACTAATACAAGTGCAAAAGTGGTTTCCTGCACCAACACAAGTGCGAAAAGTGGTTTTTCAACACTAACACAAGTGCAAAAAGTGTTTTTTCTACTCTAATACAAGTGCAAAAGTGGTTTCCTGCACCAACACAAGTGCGAAAAGTGGTTTTTCAACACTAACACATGTGCGAAAAGTGGTTTTTCAACACTAACACAAGTGCGAAAAGTGGTTTTTCAACACTATCCCAAGTGCAAAAAGTGTTTTTTCCACACTAATACAAGTGCAAAAGTGGTTTCCTGCACCAACACAAGTGCGAAAAGTGGTTTTTCAACACTAATACAAGTGCGAAAAGTGGTTTTTCCACACTAATACAAGTGCAAAAGTGGTTTCCTGCACCAACACAAGTGCGAAAAGTGGTTTTTCAACACTAACACAAGTGCGAAAGTGGTTTTTCAACACTAACACAAGTGCGAAAAGTGGTTTTTCCACACTAATACAAGTGCAAAAGTGGTTTCCTGCACCAACACAAGTGCGAAAAGTGATTTTTCAACAATAACACAAGTGCGAAAAGTGGTTTTTCCACACTAATACAAGTGCAAAAGTGGTTTCCTGCACCAACACAAGTGCGAAAAGTGGTTTTTCAACACTAACACAAGTGCGAAAAGTGGTTTTTCAACACTAACACAAGTGCGAAAAGTGGTTTTTCAACACTAACACAAGTGCGAAAAGTGTTTTTTCCACACTAATTCAAGTGCAAAAGTGGTTTCCTGCACCAACACAAGTGCGAAAAGTGGTTTTTCAACACTAAAACAAGTGTGAAAAGTGGTTTTTCAACACTAACACAAGTGCGAAAAGTGGCTTTTCAACACTAACACAAGTGCAAAAGTGGTATCCTGCACCAACACAAGTGCGAAAAGTGGTTTTTCAACACTAACACAAGTACGAAAAGTGGTTTTTCCACACTAATACGAGTGCAAAAGTGGTTTCCTGCACCAACACAAGTGCGAAAAGTGGTTTTTCAACACTAACACAAGTGCAAAAAGTGGTTTTTCAACACTATCACAAGTGCAAAAAGTGTTTTTTCCACACTAATGCAAGTGCAAAAGTGGTTTCCTGCACCAACACAAGTGCGAAAAGTGGTTTTTCAACACTAACACAAGTGCGAAAAGTGGTTTGTCAACACTAACACAAGTGCGAAAAGTGGTTTTTCCACACTAATACAAGTGCAAAAGTGGTTTCCTGCACCAACACAAGTGCGAAAAGTGGTTTTTCAACACTAACACAAGTGCGAAAAGTGGTTTTTCAACACTATCACAAGTGCAAAAAGTGTTTTTTCCACACTAATGCAAGTGCAAAAGTGGTTTCCTGCACCAACACAAGTGCGAAAAGTGGTTTTTCAACACTAACACAAGTGCGAAAAGTGGTTTGTCAACACTAACACAAGTGCGAAAAGTGGTTTTTCCACACAAATACAAGTGCAAAAGTGGTTTCCTGCACCAACACAAGTGCGAAAAGTGGTTTTTCAACACTAACACAAGTGCGAAAAGTGGTTTTTCAACACTAACACAAGTGCAAAAAGTGTTTTTTCCACACTAATACAAGTGTAAAAGTGGTTTCCTGCACCAACACAAGTGCGAAAAGTGGTTTTTCAACACTAACACAAGTGCGAAAAGTGGTTTTTCAACACTAACACAAGTGCGAAAAGTGGTTTTTCAACGCTATCACAAGTGCAAAAAGTGTTTTCTCCACACTAATACAAGTGCAAAAGTGGTTTCCTGCACCAACACAAGTGCAAAAAGTGGTTTTTCCACACTAATACAAGTGCAAAAGTGGTTTCCTGCACCAACACAAGTGCGAAAAGTGGTTTTTCAACACTAACACAAGTGCAAAAAGTGGTTTTACAACACTAACACAAGTGCGAAAAGTGGTTTTTCCACACAAATACAAGTGCAAAAGTGGTTTCCTGCACCAACACAAGTGCGAAAAGTGGTTTTTCAACACTAACACAAGTGCGAAAAGTGGTTTTTCAACACTAACACAAGTGCGAAAAGTGTTTTTTCCACACTAATACAAGTGCAAAAGTGGTTTCCTGCACCAACACAAGTGCGAAAAGTGGTTTTTCAACACTAACACAAGTGCGAAAAGTGGTTTTTCAACACTAACACAAGTGCGAAAAGTGGTTTTTCAACGCTATCACAAGTGCAAAAAGTGTTTTTTCCACACTAATACAAGTGCAAAAGTGGTTTCCTGCACCAACACAAGTGCGAAAAGTGGTTTTTCAACACTAACACAAGTGCAAAAAGTGTTTTTTCTACTCTAATACAAGTGCAAAAGTGGTTTTCTGCACCAACACAAGTGCGAAAAGTGGTTCTTCAACACTAACACATGTGCGAAAAGTGGTTTTTCAACACTAACACAAGTGCGAAAAGTGGTTTTTCAACACTATCACAAGTGCAAAAAGTGTTTTTTCCACACTAATACAAGTGCAAAAGTGGTTTCCTGCACCAACACAAGTGCGAAAAGTGGTTTTTCAACACTAATACAAGTGCGAAAAGTGGTTTTTCCACACTAATACAAGTGCAAAAGTGGTTTCCTGCACCAACACAAGTGCGAAAAGTGGTTTTTCAACACTAACACAAGTGCGAAAAGTGGTTTTTCAACACTAACACAAGTGCGAAAAGTGGTTTTTCCACACTAATACAAGTGCAAAAGTGGTTTCCTGCACCAACACAAGTGCGAAAAGTGATTTTTCAACACTAACACAAGTGCTAAAAGTGGTTTTTCCACACTAATACAAGTGCAAAAGTGGTTTCCTGCACCAACACAAGTGCGAAAAGTGGTTTTTCAACACTAACACAAGTGCGAAAAGTGGTTTTTCAACGCTATCACAAGTGCAAAAAGTGTTTTTTCCACACTAATACAAGTGCAAAAGTGGTTTCCTGCACCAACACAAGTGCGAAAAGTGGTTTTTCAACACTAACACAAGTGCAAAAAGTGTTTTTTCTACTCTAATACAAGTGCAAAAGTGGTTTCCTGCACCAACACAAGTGCGAAAAGTGGTTTTTCAACACTAACACATGTGCGAAAAGTGGTTTTTCAACACTAACACAAGTGCGAAAAGTGGTTTTTCAACACTATCACAAGTGCAAAAAGTGTTTTTTCCACACTAATACAAGTGCAAAAGTGGTTTCCTGCACCAACACAAGTGCGAAAAGTGGTTTTTCAACACTAATACAAGTGCGAAAAGTGGTTTTTCCACACTAATACAAGTGCAAAAGTGGTTTCCTGCACCAACACAAGTGCGAAAAGTGGTTTTTCAACACTAACACAAGTGCGAAAAGTGGTTTTTCAACACTAACACAAGTGCGAAAAGTGGTTTTTCCACACTAATACAAGTGCAAAAGTGGTTTCCTGCACCAACACAAGTGCGAAAAGTGATTTTTCAACACTAACACAAGTGCGAAAAGTGGTTTTTCCACACTAATACAAGTGCAAAAGTGGTTTCCTGCACCAACACAAGTGCGAAAAGTGGTTTTTCAACACTAACACAAGTGCGAAAAGTGGTTTTTCAACACTAACACAAGTGCGAAAAGTGGTTTTTCAACACTAACACAAGTGCGAAAAGTGTTTTTTCCACACTAATACAAGTGCAAAAGTGGTTTCCTGCACCAACACAAGTGCGAAAAGTGGTTTTTCAACACTAAAACAAGTGTGAAAAGTGGTTTTTCAACACTAACACAATTGCGAAAAGTGGCTTTTCAACACTAACACAAGTGCAAAAGTGGTATCCTGCACCAACACAAGTGCGAAAAGTGGTTTTTCAACACTAACACAAGTACGAAAAGTGGTTTTTCCACACTAATACGAGTGCAAAAGTGGTTTCCTGCACCAACACAAGTGCGAAAAGTGGTTTTTCAACACTAACACAAGTGCAAAAAGTGGTTTTTCAACACTATCACAAGTGCAAAAAGTGTTTTTTCCACACTAATGCAAGTGCAAAAGTGGTTTCCTGCACCAACACAAGTGCGAAAAGTGGTTTTTCAACACTAACACAAGTGCGAAAAGTGGTTTGTCAACACTAACACAAGTGCGAAAAGTGGTTTTTCCACACTAATACAAGTGCAAAAGTGGTTTCCTGCACCAACACAAGTGCGAAAAGTGGTTTTTCAACACTAACACAAGTGCGAAAAGTGGTTTTCCACACTAATACAAGTGCAAAAGTGGTTTCCTGCACCAACACAAGTACGAAAAGTGGTTTTTCAACACTAACACAAGTGCGAAAAGTGGTTTTTCAACACTAACACAAGTGCGAAAAGTGTTTTTTCCACACTAATACAAGTGCAATAGTGGTTTCCTGCACCAACACAAGTGCGAAAAGTGGTTTTTCAACACTAACACAAGTGCGAAAAGTGGTTTTTCAACACTATCGCAAGTGCAAAAAGTGTTTTTTCCACACTAATACAAGTGCAAAAGTGGTTTCCTGCACCAACACAAGTGCAAAAAGTGGTTTTTCAACAATAACACAAGTGCAAAAAGTGGTTCTTCAACACTAACACAAGTGCAAAAGTGGTTTCCTGCACCAACACAAGTGCGAAAAGTGGTTTTTCAACAATAACACAAGTGCAAAAAGTGGTTTTTCAACACTAACACAAGTGCAAAAAGTGTTTTTTCCACACTAATACAAGTGCAAAAGTGGTTTCCTGCACCAACACAAGTGCGAAAAGTGGTTTTTCAACACTAACACAAGTGCAAAAAGTGGTTTTTCAACACTAACACAAGTGCGAAAAGTGGTTTTTCCACACAAATACAAGTGCAAAAGTGGTTTCCTGCACCAACACAAGTGCGAAAAGTGGTTTTTCAACACTAACACAAGTGCGAAAAGTGGTTTTTCAACACTAACACAAGTGCGAAAAGTGTTTTTTCCACACTAATACAAGTGCAAAAGTGGTTTCCTGCACCAACACAAGTGCGAAAAGTGGTTTTTCAACACTAACACAAGTGCGAAAAGTGGTTTTTCAACACTAACACAAGTGTGAAAAGTGGTTTTTCAACGCTATCACAAGTGCAAAAAGTGTTTTTTCCACACTAATACAAGTGCAAAAGTGGTTTCCTGCACCAACACAAGTGCGAAGAGTGGTTTTTCAACACTAACACAAGTGCAAAAAGTGTTTTTTCTACTCTAATACAAGTGCAAAAGTGGTTTCCTGCACCAACACAAGTGCGAAAAGTGGTTTTTCAACACTAACACATGTGCGAAAAGTGGTTTTTCAACACTAACACAAGTGCGAAAAGTGGTTTTTCAACAATATCACAAGTGCAAAAAGTGTTTTTTCCACACTAATACAAGTGCAAAAGTGGTTTCCTGCACCAACACAAGTGCGAAAAGTGGTTTTTCAACACTAATACAAGTGCGAAAAGTGGTTTTTCCACACTAATACAAGTGCAAAAGTGGTTTCCTGCACCAACACAAGTGCGAAAAGTGGTTTTTCAACACTAACACAAGTGCGAAAAGTGGTTTCCTGCACCAACACAAGTGCGAAAAGTGGTTTTTCAACACTAACACAAGTGCGAAAAGTGGTTTTTCCACACTAATACAAGTGCAAGAGTGGTTTCCTGCACCAACACAAGTGCAAAAAGTGGTTTTTCAACACTAACACAAGTGCGAAAAGTGGTTTTTCAACACTATCACAAGTGCAAAAAGTGGTTTTTCAACACTAACACAAGTGCGAAAAGTGGTTTTTCCACACTAATACAAGTGCAAAAGTGGTTTCCTGCACCAACACAAGTGTGAAAAGTGGTTTTTCAACACTAACACAAGTGCGAAAAGTGGTTTTTCAACACTATCACAAGTGCAAAAAGTGTTTTTTCCACACTAATACAAGTGCAAAAGTGGTTTCCTGCACCAACACAAGTGCGCAAAGTGGTTTTTCAACACTAACACAAGTGCCAAAAGTGGTTTTTCAACACTAACACAAGTGCAAAAAGTGGTTTTTCCACACTAATACAAGTGCAAAAGTTGTTTCCTGCACCAACACAAGTGCGAAAAGTGGTTTTTCAACACTAACACAAGTGCAAAAAGTGGTTTTTCAACACTAACACAAGTGCGAAAAGTGGTATTTCCACACAAATACAAGTGCAAAAGTGGTTTCCTGCACCAACACAAGTGCGAAAAGTGGTTTTTCAACACTAACACAAGTGCGAAAAGTGGTTTTTCAACACTAACACAAGTGCGAAAAGTGTTTTTTCCACACTAATACAAGTGCAAAAGTGGTTTCCTGCACCAACACAAGTGCGAAAAGTGGTTTTTCAACACTAAAACAAGTGTGAAAAGTGGTTTTTCAACACTAACACAAGTGCGAAAAGTGGCTTTTCAACACTAACACAAGTGCAAAAGTGGTATCCTGCACCAACACAAGTGCGAAAAGTGGTTTTTCAACACTAACACAAGTGCGAAAAGTGGTTTTTCAACACTATCACAAGTGCAAAAAGTGGTTTTTCAACACTAACACAAGTGCGAAAAGTGGTTTTTCCACACTAATACAAGTGCAAAAGTGGTTTCCTGCACCAACACAAGTGTGAAAAGTGGTTTTTCAACACTAACACAAGTGCGAAAAGTGGTTTTTCAACACTAACACAAGTGCGAAAAGTGTTTTTTCCACACTAATACAAGTGCAAAAGTGGTTTCCTGCACCAACACAAGTGCGAAAAGTGGTTTTTCAACACTAACACAAGTGCGAAAAGTGGTTTTTCAACACTAACACAAGTGCGAAAAGTGTTTTTTCCACACTAATACAAGTGCAAAAGTGGTTTCCTGCACCAACACAAGTGCAAAAAGTGGTTTTTCAACACTAACACAAGTGCGAAAAGTGGTTTTTCAACACTATCACAAGTGCAAAAAGTGGTTTTTCAACACTAACACAAGTGCGAAAAGTGGTTTTTCCACACTAATACAAGTGCAAAAGTGGTTTCCTGCACCAACACAAGTGTGAAAAGTGGTTTTTCAACACTAACACAAGTGCGAAAAGTGGTTTTTCAACACTATCACAAGTGCAAAAAGTGTTTTTTCCACACTAATACAAGTGCAAAAGTGGTTTCCTGCACCAACACAAGTGCGCAAAGTGGTTTTTCAACACTAACACAAGTGCCAAAAGTGGTTTTTCAACACTAACACAAGTGCAAAAAGTGGTTTTTCCACACTAATACAAGTGCAAAAGTTGTTTCCTGCACCAACACAAGTGCGAAAAGTGGTTTTTCAACACTAACACAAGTGCAAAAAGTGGTTTTTCAACACTAACACAAGTGCGAAAAGTGGTATTTCCACACAAATACAAGTGCAAAAGTGGTTTCCTGCACCAACACAAGTGCGAAAAGTGGTTTTTCAACACTAACACAAGTGCGAAAAGTGGTTTTTCAACACTAACACAAGTGCGAAAAGTGTTTTTTCCACACTAATACAAGTGCAAAAGTGGTTTCCTGCACCAACACAAGTGCGAAAAGTGGTTTTTCAACACTAAAACAAGTGTGAAAAGTGGTTTTTCAACACTAACACAAGTGCGAAAAGTGGCTTTTCAACACTAACACAAGTGCAAAAGTGGTATCCTGCACCAACACAAGTGCGAAAAGTGGTTTTTCAACACTAACACAAGTGCGAAAAGTGCTTTTTCCACACTAATACAAGTGCAAAAGTGGTTTCCTGCACCAACACAAGTGCGAAAAGTGGTTTTTCAACACTAACACAAGTGCAAAAAGTGGTTTTTCAACACTATCACAAGTGCAAAAAGTGTTTTTCCACACTAATGCAAGTGCAAAAGTGGTTTCCTGCACCAACACAAGTGCAAAAAGTGGTTTTTCAACACTAACACAAGTGCGAAAAGTGGTTTGTCAACACTAACACAAGTGCGAAAAGTGGTTTTTCAACACTAACACAAGTGCGAAAAGTGGTTTTTCCACACTAATACAAGTGCGAAAAGTGGTTTTTCCACACTAACACAAGTGCGAAAAGTGGTTTTTCCACACTAATACAAGTGCAAAAGTGGTTTCCTGCACCAACACAAGTGCGAAAAGTGGTTTTTCAACACTAACACAAGTGTGAAAAGTGGTTTTTCAACACTAACACAAGTGCGAAAAGTGTTTTTTCCACACTAATACAAGTGCAAAAGTGGTTTCCTGCACCAACACAAGTGCGAAAAGTGGTTTTTCAACACTAACACAAGTGCGAAAAGTGGTTTTTCAACACTAACACAAGTGCGAAAAGTGTTTTTTCCACACTAATACAAGTGCAAAAGTGGTTTCCTGCACCAACACAAGTGCGAAAAGTGGTTTTTCAACACTAACACAAGTGCGAAAAGTGGTTTTTCAACACTAACACAAGTGCGAAAAGTGGTTTTTCAACGCTATCACAAGTGCAAAAAGTGTTTTTTCCACACTAATACAAGTGCAAAAGTGGTTTCCTGCACCAACACAAGTGCGAAAAGTGGTTTTTCAACACTAACACAAGTGCAAAAAGTGTTTTTTCTACTCTAATACAAGTGCAAAAGTGGTTTCCTGCACCAACACAAGTGCGAAAAGTGGTTTTTCAACACTAACACATGTGCGAAAAGTGGTTTTTCAACACTAACACAAGTGCGAAAAGTGGTTTTTCAACACTATCCCAAGTGCAAAAAGTGTTTTTTCCACACTAATACAAGTGCAAAAGTGGTTTCCTGCACCAACACAAGTGCGAAAAGTGGTTTTTCAACACTAATACAAGTGCGAAAAGTGGTTTTTCCACACTAATACAAGTGCAAAAGTGGTTTCCTGCACCAACACAAGTGCGAAAAGTGGTTTTTCAACACTAACACAAGTGCGAAAAGTGGTTTTTCAACACTAACACAAGTGCGAAAAGTGGTTTTTCCACACTAATACAAGTGCAAAAGTGGTTTCCTGCACCAACACAAGTGCGAAAAGTGATTTTTCAACACTAACACAAGTGCGAAAAGTGGTTTTTCCACACTAATACAAGTGCAAAAGTGGTTTCCTGCACCAACACAAGTGCGAAAAGTGGTTTTTCAACACTAACACAAGTGCGAAAAGTGGTTTTTCAACACTAACACAAGTGCGAAAAGTGGTTTTTCAACACTAACACAAGTGCGAAAAGTGTTTTTTCCACACTAATACAAGTGCAAAAGTGGTTTCCTGCACCAACACAAGTGCGAAAAGTGGTTTTTCAACACTAAAACAAGTGTGAAAAGTGGTTTTTCAACACTAACACAAGTGCGAAAAGTGGCTTTTCAACACTAACACAAGTGCAAAAGTGGTATCCTGCACCAACACAAGTGCGAAAAGTGGTTTTTCAACACTAACACAAGTACGAAAAGTGGTTTTTCCACACTAATACGAGTGCAAAAGTGGTTTCCTGCACCAACACAAGTGCGAAAAGTGGTTTTTCAACACTAACACAAGTGCAAAAAGTGGTTTTTCAACACTATCACAAGTGCAAAAAGTGTTTTTTCCACACTAATGCAAGTGCAAAAGTGGTTTCCTGCACCAACACAAGTGCGAAAAGTGGTTTTTCAACACTAACACAAGTGCGAAAAGTGGTTTGTCAACACTAACACAAGTGCGAAAAGTGGTTTTTCCACACTAATACAAGTGCAAAAGTGGTTTCCTGCACCAACACAAGTGCGAAAAGTGGTTTTTCAACACTAACACAAGTGCGAAAAGTGGTTTTTCAACACTATCACAAGTGCAAAAAGTGTTTTTTCCACACTAATGCAAGTGCAAAAGTGGTTTCCTGCACCAACACAAGTGCGAAAAGTGGTTTTTCAACACTAACACAAGTGCGAAAAGTGGTTTGTCAACACTAACACAAGTGCGAAAAGTGGTTTTTCCACACAAATACAAGTGCAAAAGTGGTTTCCTGCACCAACACAAGTGCGAAAAGTGGTTTTTCAACACTAACACAAGTGCGAAAAGTGGTTTTTCAACACTAACACAAGTGCAAAAAGTGTTTTTTCCACACTAATACAAGTGTAAAAGTGGTTTCCTGCACCAACACAAGTGCGAAAAGTGGTTTTTCAACACTAACACAAGTGCGAAAAGTGGTTTTTCAACACTAACACAAGTGCGAAAAGTGGTTTTTCAACGCTATCACAAGTGCAAAAAGTGTTTTCTCCACACTAATACAAGTGCAAAAGTGGTTTCCTGCACCAACACAAGTGCAAAAAGTGGTTTTTCCACACTAATACAAGTGCAAAAGTGGTTTCCTGCACCAACACAAGTGCGAAAAGTGGTTTTTCAACACTAACACAAGTGCAAAAAGTGGTTTTACAACACTAACACAAGTGCGAAAAGTGGTTTTTCCACACAAATACAAGTGCAAAAGTGGTTTCCTGCACCAACACAAGTGCGAAAAGTGGTTTTTCAACACTAACACAAGTGCGAAAAGTGGTTTTTCAACACTAACACAAGTGCGAAAAGTGTTTTTTCCACACTAATACAAGTGCAAAAGTGGTTTCCTGCACCAACACAAGTGCGAAAAGTGGTTTTTCAACACTAACACAAGTGCGAAAAGTGGTTTTTCAACACTAACACAAGTGCGAAAAGTGGTTTTTCAACGCTATCACAAGTGCAAAAAGTGTTTTTTCCACACTAATACAAGTGCAAAAGTGGTTTCCTGCACCAACACAAGTGCGAAAAGTGGTTTTTCAACACTAACACAAGTGCAAAAAGTGTTTTTTCTACTCTAATACAAGTGCAAAAGTGGTTTCCTGCACCAACACAAGTGCGAAAAGTGGTTCTTCAACACTAACACATGTGCGAAAAGTGGTTTTTCAACACTAACACAAGTGCGAAAAGTGGTTTTTCAACACTATCACAAGTGCAAAAAGTGTTTTTTCCACACTAATACAAGTGCAAAAGTGGTTTCCTGCACCAACACAAGTGCGAAAAGTGGTTTTTCAACACTAATACAAGTGCGAAAAGTGGTTTTTCCACACTAATACAAGTGCAAAAGTGGTTTCCTGCACCAACACAAGTGCGAAAAGTGGTTTTTCAACACTAACACAAGTGCGAAAAGTGGTTTTTCAACACTAACACAAGTGCGAAAAGTGGTTTTTCCACACTAATACAAGTGCAAAAGTGGTTTCCTGCACCAACACAAGTGCGAAAAGTGATTTTTCAACACTAACACAAGTGCTAAAAGTGGTTTTTCCACACTAATACAAGTGCAAAAGTGGTTTCCTGCACCAACACAAGTGCGAAAAGTGGTTTTTCAACACTAACACAAGTGCGAAAAGTGGTTTTTCAACGCTATCACAAGTGCAAAAAGTGTTTTTTCCACACTAATACAAGTGCAAAAGTGGTTTCCTGCACCAACACAAGTGCGAAAAGTGGTTTTTCAACACTAACACAAGTGCAAAAAGTGTTTTTTCTACTCTAATACAAGTGCAAAAGTGGTTTCCTGCACCAACACAAGTGCGAAAAGTGGTTTTTCAACACTAACACATGTGCGAAAAGTGGTTTTTCAACACTAACACAAGTGCGAAAAGTGGTTTTTCAACACTATCACAAGTGCAAAAAGTGTTTTTTCCACACTAATACAAGTGCAAAAGTGGTTTCCTGCACCAACACAAGTGCGAAAAGTGGTTTTTCAACACTAATACAAGTGCGAAAAGTGGTTTTTCCACACTAATACAAGTGCAAAAGTGGTTTCCTGCACCAACACAAGTGCGAAAAGTGGTTTTTCAACACTAACACAAGTGCGAAAAGTGGTTTTTCAACACTAACACAAGTGCGAAAAGTGGTTTTTCCACACTAATACAAGTGCAAAAGTGGTTTCCTGCACCAACACAAGTGCGAAAAGTGATTTTTCAACACTAACACAAGTGCGAAAAGTGGTTTTTCCACACTAATACAAGTGCAAAAGTGGTTTCCTGCACCAACACAAGTGCGAAAAGTGGTTTTTCAACACTAACACAAGTGCGAAAAGTGGTTTTTCAACACTAACACAAGTGCGAAAAGTGGTTTTTCAACACTAACACAAGTGCGAAAAGTGTTTTTTCCACACTAATACAAGTGCAAAAGTGGTTTCCTGCACCAACACAAGTGCGAAAAGTGGTTTTTCAACACTAAAACAAGTGTGAAAAGTGGTTTTTCAACACTAACACAATTGCGAAAAGTGGCTTTTCAACACTAACACAAGTGCAAAAGTGGTATCCTGCACCAACACAAGTGCGAAAAGTGGTTTTTAAACACTAACACAAGTACGAAAAGTGGTTTTTCCACACTAATACGAGTGCAAAAGTGGTTTCCTGCACCAACACAAGTGCGAAAAGTGGTTTTTCAACACTAACACAAGTGCAAAAAGTGGTTTTTCAACACTATCACAAGTGCAAAAAGTGTTTTTTCCACACTAATGCAAGTGCAAAAGTGGTTTCCTGCACCAACACAAGTGCGAAAAGTGGTTTTTCAACACTAACACAAGAGCGAAAAGTGGTTTGTCAACACTAACACAAGTGCGAAAAGTGGTTTTTCCACACTAATACAAGTGCAAAAGTGGTTTCCTGCACCAACACAAGTGCGAAAAGTGGTTTTTCAACACTAACACAAGTGCGAAAAGTGGTTTTCCACACTAATACAAGTGCAAAAGTGGTTTCCTGCACCAACACAAGTACGAAAAGTGGTTTTTCAACACTAACACAAGTGCGAAAAGTGGTTTTTCAACACTAACACAAGTGCGAAAAGTGTTTTTTCCACACTAATACAAGTGCAATAGTGGTTTCCTGCACCAACACAAGTGCGAAAAGTGGTTTTTCAACACTAACACAAGTGCGAAAAGTGGTTTTTCAACACTATCGCAAGTGCAAAAAGTGTTTTTTCCACACTAATACAAGTGCAAAAGTGGTTTCCTGCACCAACACAAGTGCGAAAAGTGGTTTTTCAACAATAACACAAGTGCAAAAAGTGGTTCTTCAACACTAACACAAGTGCAAAAGTGGTTTCCTGCACCAACACAAGTGCGAAAAGTGGTTTTTCAACAATAACACAAGTGCAAAAAGTGGTTTTTCAACACTAACACAAGTGCAAAAAGTGTTTTTTCCACACTAATACAAGTGCAAAAGTGGTTTCCTGCACCAACACAAGTGCGAAAAGTGGTTTTTCAACACTAACACAAGTGCAAAAAGTGGTTTTTCAACACTAACACAAGTGCGAAAAGTGGTTTTTCCACACAAATACAAGTGCAAAAGTGGTTTCCTGCACCAACACAAGTGCGAAAAGTGGTTTTTCAACACTAACACAAGTGCGAAAAGTGGTTTTTCAACACTAACACAAGTGCGAAAAGTGTTTTTTCCACACTAATACAAGTGCAAAAGTGGTTTCCTGCACCAACACAAGTGCGAAAAGTGGTTTTTCAACACTAACACAAGTGCGAAAAGTGGTTTTTCAACACTAACACAAGTGTGAAAAGTGGTTTTTCAACGCTATCACAAGTGCAAAAAGTGTTTTTTCCACACTAATACAAGTGCAAAAGTGGTTTCCTGCACCAACACAAGTGCGAAGAGTGGTTTTTCAACACTAACACAAGTGCAAAAAGTGTTTTTTCTACTCTAATACAAGTGCAAAAGTGGTTTCCTGCACCAACACAAGTGCGAAAAGTGGTTTTTCAACACTAACACATGTGCGAAAAGTGGTTTTTCAACACTAACACAAGTGCGAAAAGTGGTTTTTCAACAATATCACAAGTGCAAAAAGTGTTTTTTCCACACTAATACAAGTGCAAAAGTGGTTTCCTGCACCAACACAAGTGCGAAAAGTGGTTTTTCAACACTAATACAAGTGCGAAAAGTGGTTTTTCCACACTAATACAAGTGCAAAAGTGGTTTCCTGCACCAACACAAGTGCGAAAAGTGGTTTTTCAACACTAACACAAGTGCGAAAAGTGGTTTCCTGCACCAACACAAGTGCGAAAAGTGGTTTTTCAACACTAACACAAGTGCGAAAAGTGGTTTTTCCACACTAATACAAGTGCAAGAGTGGTTTCCTGCACCAACACAAGTGCAAAAAGTGGTTTTTCAACACTAACACAAGTGCGAAAAGTGGTTTTTCAACACTATCACAAGTGCAAAAAGTGGTTTTTCAACACTAACACAAGTGCGAAAAGTGGTTTTTCCACACTAATACAAGTGCAAAAGTGGTTTCCTGCACCAACACAAGTGTGAAAAGTGGTTTTTCAACACTAACACAAGTGCGAAAAGTGGTTTTTCAACACTATCACAAGTGCAAAAAGTGTTTTTTCCACACTAATACAAGTGCAAAAGTGGTTTCCTGCACCAACACAAGTGCGCAAAGTGGTTTTTCAACACTAACACAAGTGCCAAAAGTGGTTTTTCAACACTAACACAAGTGCAAAAAGTGGTTTTTCCACACTAATACAAGTGCAAAAGTTGTTTCCTGCACCAACACAAGTGCGAAAAGTGGTTTTTCAACACTAACACAAGTGCAAAAAGTGGTTTTTCAACACTAACACAAGTGCGAAAAGTGGTATTTCCACACAAATACAAGTGCAAAAGTGGTTTCCTGCACCAACACAAGTGCGAAAAGTGGTTTTTCAACACTAACACAAGTGCGAAAAGTGGTTTTTCAACACTAACACAAGTGCGAAAAGTGTTTTTTCCACACTAATACAAGTGCAAAAGTGGTTTCCTGCAACAACACAAGTGCGAAAAGTGGTTTTTCAACACTAAAACAAGTGTGAAAAGTGGTTTTTCAACACTAACACAAGTGCGAAAAGTGGCTTTTCAACACTAACACAAGTGCAAAAGTGGTATCCTGCACCAACACAAGTGCGAAAAGTGGTTTTTCAACACTAACACAAGTGCGAAAAGTGCTTTTTCCACACTAATACAAGTGCAAAAGTGGTTTCCTGCACCAACACAAGTGCGAAAAGTGGTTTTTCAACACTAACACAAGTGCAAAAAGTGGTTTTTCAACACTATCACAAGTGCAAAAAGTGTTTTTCCACACTAATGCAAGTGCAAAAGTGGTTTCCTGCACCAACACAAGTGCAAAAAGTGGTTTTTCAACACTAACACAAGTGCGAAAAGTGGTTTGTCAACACTAACACAAGTGCGAAAAGTGGTTTTTCCACACTAATACAAGTGCAAAAGTGGTTTCCTGCACCAACACAAGTGCGAAAAGTGGTTTTTCAACACTAACACAAGTGTGAAAAGTGGTTTTTCAACACTATCACAAGTGCAAAAAGTGTTTTTTCCACACTAATACAAGTGCAAAAGTGGTTTCCTGTACCAACACAAGTGCGAAAAGTGGTTTTTCAACACTAACACAAGTGCGAAAAGTCATTTGTCAACACTAACACAAGTGCGAAAAGTGGTTTTCCACACTAATACAAGTGCAAAAGTGGTTTCCTGCACCAACACAAGTACGAAAAGTGGTTTTTCAACACTAACACAAGTGCGAAAAGTGGTTTTTCAACACTAACACAAGTGCGAAAAGTGTTTTTTCCACACTAATACAAGTGCAAAAGTGGTTTACTGCACCAACACAAGTGCGAAAAGTGGTTTTTCAACACTAAAACAAGTGTGAAAAGTGGTTTTTCAACACTAACACAAGTGCGAAAAGTGTTTTTTCCACACTAATACAAGTGCAAAAGTGGTTTACTGCACCAACACAAGTGCGAAAAGTGGTTTTTCAACACTAAAACAAGTGCCAAAAGTGGTTTTTCAACACTAACACAAGTGCAAAAGTGGTTTCCTGCACCAACACAAGTACGAAAAGTGGTTTTTCAACACTAACACAAGTGCGAAAAGTGGTTTTTCAACACTAACACAAGTGCGAAAAGTGTTTTTTCCACACTAATACAAGTGCAAAAGTGGTTTACTGCACCAACACAAGTGCGAAAAGTGGTTTTTCAACACTAAAACAAGTGCCAAAAGTGGTTTTTCAACACTAACACAAGTGCAAAAAGTGGTTTTTCCACACTAATACAAGTGCAAAAGTGGTTTCCTGCACCAACACAAGTGCGAAAAGTGGTTTTTCAACACTAACACAAGTGCAAAAAGTGGTTTTTCAACACTAACACAAGTGCGAAAAGTGGTATTTCCACACAAATACAAGTGCAAAAGTGGTTTCCTGCACCAACACAAGTGCGAAAAGTGGTTTTTCAACACTAACACAAGTGCGAAAAGTGGTTTTTCAACACTAACACAAGTGCGAAAAGTGTTTTTTCCACACTAATACAAGTGCAAAAGTGGTTTCCTGCACCAACACAAGTGCAAAAAGTGGTTTTTCAACACTAAAACAAGTGTGAAAAGTGGTTTTTCAACACTGACACAAGTGCGAAAAGTGGCTTTTCAACACTAACACAAGTGCAAAAGTGGTATCCTGCACCAACACAAGTGCGAAAAGTGGTTTTTCAACACTAACACAAGTGCGAAAAGTGCTTTTTCCACACTAATACAAGTGCAAAAGTGGTTTCCTGCACCAACACAAGTGCGAAAAGTGGTTTTTCAACACTAACACAAGTGCAAAAAGTTGTTTTTCAACACTATCACAAGTGCAAAAAGTGTTTTTCAACACTAACACAAGTGCGAAAAGTGGCTTTTCAACACTAACACAAGTGCAAAAGTGGTATCCTCCACCAACACAAGTGCGAAAAGTGGTTTTTCAACACTAACACAAGTGCGAAAAGTGCTTTTTCCACACTAATACAAGTGCAAAAGTGGTTTCCTGCACCAACACAAGTGCGAAAAGTGGTTTTTCAACACTAACACAAGTGCAAAAAGTGGTTTTTCAACACTATCACAAGTGCAAAAAGTGTTTTTCCACACTAATGCAAGTGCAAAAGTGGTTTCCTGCACCAACACAAGTGCAAAAAGTGGTTTTTCAACACTAACACAAGTGCGAAAAGTGGTTTGTCAACACTAACACAAGTGCGAAAAGTGGTTTTTCCACACTAATACAAGTGCAAAAGTGGTTTCCTGCACCAACACAAGTGCGAAAAGTGGTTTTTCAACACTAACACAAGTGTGAAAAGTGGTTTTTCAACACTATCACAAGTGCAAAAAGTGTTTTTTCCACACTAATACAAGTGCAAAAGTGGTTTCCTGTACCAACACAAGTGCGAAAAGTGGTTTTTCAACACTAACACAAGTGCGAAAAGTCATTTGTCAACACTAACACAAGTGCGAAAAGTGGTTTTCCACACTAATACAAGTGCAAAAGTGGTTTCCTGCACCAACACAAGTACGAAAAGTGGTTTTTCAACACTAACACAAGTGCGAAAAGTGGTTTTTCAACACTAACACAAGTGCGAAAAGTGTTTTTTCCACACTAATACAAGTGCAAAAGTGGTTTACTGCACCAACACAAGTGCGAAAAGTGGTTTTTCAACACTAAAACAAGTGTGAAAAGTGGTTTTTCAACACTAACACAAGTGCGAAAAGTGTTTTTTCCACACTAATACAAGTGCAAAAGTGGTTTACTGCACCAACACAAGTGCGAAAAGTGGTTTTTCAACACTAAAACAAGTGCCAAAAGTGGTTTTTCAACACTAACACAAGTGCAAAAGTGGTTTCCTGCACCAACACAAGTACGAAAAGTGGTTTTTCAACACTAACACAAGTGCGAAAAGTGGTTTTTCAACACTAACACAAGTGCGAAAAGTGTTTTTTCCACACTAATACAAGTGCAAAAGTGGTTTACTGCACCAACACAAGTGCGAAAAGTGGTTTTTCAACACTAAAACAAGTGCCAAAAGTGGTTTTTCAACACTAACACAAGTGCAAAAAGTGGTTTTTCCACACTAATACAAGTGCAAAAAAGTGGTTTCCTGCACCAACACAAGTGCGAAAAGTGGTTTTTCAACACTAACACAAGTAGTGTAATAATGTTGCTTCTGGGACACCTCCGTTTAACATGGGAAATCCCTATCTAATGTCATTTACCCCCTTGTCTTTTTCAAAAATCATAAACACCTCTATTTCTCCCACCCTCATCTTTATGAACCTTTTGTCTGTAGTACCTATCCTTAATGTTGTTCATTAGACCACTCAAACACTACAAATATTTGTTTTCTCTTATAGACCTATCATCCTTCTTCTACATATCATCTGGCAGATTAATCTTTGACCCATTCACTTCCATATTAATTCTTTCCCTCCCTCATTGCCCCTAAACACCTATATTTCTCTCACCCTGTTCTTTACGAACCTTCTAACCTTTTGACATGTTATCCTTATTCATTAGACCACTTAAACACCTGTGATCCTTCTGACCTCATGGACCTTTTAACCTTTTACTCTTAATATCATCTGGTGAATATAACCCACTCAAACAACGACCCTACAAATATTTGTTTATGCGTGGGAAATAATTTAATTCTCCTACAACTCTCTTCACCATCTAATATATTAACAAAAAATATGTTTGAGTTTGGTTCTTTATTAAGATATTTTAACTGAGCTAAGATAAAATGGTAAACCTCCCTCAATGTTCTTGTTTGAGCGCCTCCAGTGCCACATACCATTTTTTGGTAAGCCCCGCCCACTTTTTGGTAAACCACGCCCATTTTACTAAGCCCCGCCCACTTTTTACTAAGCCCCGCCCACTTTTGGTAAGCTCCTCCCACTTTTGCTAAGTCCCACCCACTTTATAAACTCTTCAGCATTGTATCATTTCCAGGTAATACATAACATCATTTTCAGGGAATTTCCATCACATCATTTCCAGTTAAGACACGCCCAGGGAATTTCCACAGGAAATGACACACACCCAGCCCTTCTTATAAAAGGCACCGACCACACAGGCTTTTTCAAACACGCTTTCTGCTTCACTTGAGAATGGACTCCTATGCCGAAATGGAATGGGATAACTTTGCTATTCCTTGGAGTCCTACTACCTGTGTAGCGCTCAACCTTCAGATTGATGAACTGGACTCGAACCTCTTGTCGATGGAGGAAATTGTATCTGAGCTACGAAATGAAAATTCTACTTTTAACACAACTTGGGATAAAGTTATTTTTTTGTTTGAAGATCTTTTGAACAACCAAGACCCACAGAACGAGTTCTACCTTGATGACCCAGCCAAAGAGTTATACCTTGGAGATCCACAAAATCCTGAAAAAGAGTTCTACCATGATGATACTTATTGTGAGTTATCAAAACAAAACCCACTGAACGAGTTCTACCTTGATGACCCAGCCAAAGAGTTATACCTTGGAGACTCACTAAATTTGGGAAAAACAAATTATGAGGTTTGCCTAGATGGTTCTAACTGTGGAGCCTACCTTGGAGACTCACTGAATTTGGGAAAAACAAATTATGAGGTCTGCCTAGATGGTTCTAACTGTGGAGCCTACCTTGGAGACTCACTAAATTTGGGAAAAACAAATTATGAGGTCTGCCTAGATGGTTCTAACTGTGGAGCCTACCTTGGAGACTCACTAAATTTGGGAAAAACAAATTATGAGGTCTGCCTAGATGGTTCTAACTGTGGAGCCTACCTTGGAGACTCACTAAATTTGGGAAAAACAAATTATGAGGTTTGCCTAGATGGTTCTAACTGTGGAGCCTACCTTGGAGACTCACTAAATTTGGGAAAAACTAATTATGAGGTCTGCCTAGATGGTTCTAACTGTGGAGCCTACCTTGGAGACTCACTAAATTTCATAAAATTAGGAAAAGAGTTTTACCTTGGAGACTTTGAAAACTGGTTTCGTTTTGGAGACTCGGAATGGGGGTTTTGTTTTGATGACTCGGAATGTGATACCTATCTTGGAGGCTCAACAGGAATGTGGTTATACCTTGGGAACTTGGAAAGTTGGTTTTATTTTGGAGACTCTACCTGTGGGGTTCCTCTTGGAGACTCTTTGGATTCTAAAGCAATGAACAATGTTCTTTATTTAATGACGCTTGATTTAAGCAATATCAAGAAAGTTCGAGGAAGAAAATGCTGGAAAATTCTTTCTTCCCATTTCTACTTCTTCAAACTTAAAAGCCTTGAAAGACAGAATTGGAGGAAGAGGAAAAAAAAAAAAAGAAATACGTATTTAAAAAAGAAGAAAAGAAAGATTATGTTAGGGTTTGGGTGGGATTTTGAATGTGAGGGTTAGGGATGGGGTTGGGTTAGGGTTGGGATTTTGAATGTGAGGGTTAGGGTTGGGGTTGGGTTAGGGATGGGGTTGGGTTAGGGATGGGGTTGGGTTAGGGATGGGTTGGGTTAGGGTTGGGATTTTGAATGTGAGGGTTAGGGTTGGGGTTGGGTTAGGGATGGGATTGGGTTAGGGTTGGGATTTTGAATGTGAGGGTTAGGGATGGGTTGGGTTAGGGATGGGGTTGGGTTAGGGATGGGGTTGGGTTAGGGTTGGGGTTGGGTTAGGGATGGGGTTGGGTTAGGGATGGGGTTGGGTTAGGGATGGGGTTGGGTTAGGGATGGGGTTGGGTTAGGGATGGGGTTGGGTTAGGGATGGGTTGGGTTAGGGATGGGTTTGGGTTAGGGATGGGGTTGGGTTAGGGCTTGGGTTGGGTTAGGGTTTGTATATTATTATGACTCACTCGCACATACACACACACACAAAAGTTAAGCCCCAACTAAAAAGTTGTGGGATTCTGTGTTTGGGGTTCACAGATTTAAAAACGTATCCCCATTATACACACACAAAAGTTAAGCCCCAACTAAAAAGTTGTGGGATTCTGTGTTTGGGGTTCACAGATTTAAAAACGTATCCCCATTATACACACACAAAAGTTAAGCCCCAACTAAAAAGTTGTGGGATTCTGTGTTTGGGGTTCACAGATTTAAAAACGTATCCCCATTACATTTTATTTATTTATTTATTATTTTCAAGGGTATTATCTGCTTACTTGTGTTTTTTGTAATTCTTGTGAGTAAAATGAACCCAAGATTTCTTCTCCATTTAAATCATATAATTTGTAGGTCCAAGGGACTGTATCCATTACATCAATGATTTTAAATAATTCACGAGTCCATTTTTGTGTATAACCTTTCTCAAAATGACTTTTCCATTTGTATATTCTTACAATATCACCAACTTTAAACTTGGGCTTTCTCAAATTAATCTCCTTTTCATATTCTAATTTTGTAAATGTTTCTGATGGTTTTGATTGTGTTGATGAATGAACTGTATTATTGTAATTATCTACAATATCCTGAATTAAATACACCCATTTTTGAGAACCGAGTTGTGTGAATTTTTTATATAATTTCTCTTTTAAAGTACGATTAAAACGCTCAATAACAACTGCCTTTCCTTCATTAAAGGTGCTGTATAATTTAATACCCTTCCCCTTAAGAAATTTCATGAATATTTTGTTATAGAACTCTGTTCCCTCATCAGTCCATAACTTCTTTGGTTTCCTTTTATCCCGATCAAATATTAGCTTAAAGGCTAACATTAAAGTATCACCCCTTTTATTTTTTAAAGGGACAACCCAGGCAAATCTACTCCTCAAATCAATAACGGTTAAAGCATACCTGTATCCCCTGTCATTATTCAATTCAATTAAATCAGCGGACCATATGTGGTCAGTGTATTTAGAATAAACCTTCCTTCTTTTAAACTTTGTGATTATAGGTTTGTGTAATTCTTCAGCCAAAAGCTCCTCAGTCTTGATGGCATCATTAGAGCCTAATAGTTTTTTGAGGAATAACCAAGACCAAGTTTCAATTTAGCATTTATCAAATTTCTCACAATAAACCTATCAACTTTCTCTCTCAACGTTGGATTTTGTATCAAAGACAAATTATACAACATTTCGCTGTCGGCTTTATGTTTTTCAGTCAACGTAGTGGTTTTCCCATAAGCAATATCATGCTTCATACACACTTCGTCAACCCTATTTGTAGGTTTAGACCAAGGTTTAGGATTGTCAGCCTCATCTAATCTTTTATCCAAGTTTGTTCCTGGACCACAGAAAGAATACCCTGGAAGGTGTAATTCCCCTGGAATTCCAGTTGTTGTAAATTTACTTCCTGACAGAAACTTTTGTATGTCTCCTCCTCTTTTAGGAGAGATGAATTGGCACTTTTTAGAGCCACATACTTGACATATTCCTTTTTGATAAACTCTATTATTTTTAGCTTTAACATAAGAGATATTTTTAGATTTAGTTTTCTTTTTACATTTGAGACAATAACTCATATTTATTTATCAGAAAAATTCCGACAGAGTATCAAAACCTTTTTGGTTTTCAACATATACATTTCAATCTTTATTTTTAAAACATAAAGAATCCTAAGGAATGCCTTCACTCTCTCCTCCATTTATTTACAAATAAAAACTAACTAAAGTCAATGACACCAACATCATCAATCACATAATCTTTTCCTTCTTCTTCTTCTTCTTCTTCACCACTTTCTCGTTTAAATCTCTGAAATTGAAGACATTGACGTTCTTATTTTTGAAACCATTATCTTCATAAGAGTTGTTAATTCTTTAATTTCCTCTTCGGTGCGTTGAGATTGATTTAGTTGCTTTAATACACTCAATCTTTTATGAATCTCAGTGATTTCCATCTTTTTATATTTTTCCTCCCTCTCTATTTGCTCCCTCTCCTCCTCCTCCATTTTCTCCCTCTCCCTTTCCTCCTTCTCCTTTTTCTCTCTTTCCTCCTTCTCCCTTTTCTCCCTTTCCTCCTTCTCCTTTTTCTCCCTCTCCTCCTTCTCCTCCTTTTTCTCCCTCTCCTCCTTCTCCTCCCTCTCCCTTTCCTCCTTCTCCTTTTTCTCTCTTTCCTCCTTCTCTTCTTCAACTCCTTCCTCATCCCTTGCTACCCTTGAGTTTGAACCCCAAAGAATATTATACATATACTCATCTGGATTTTGAGATATTCTTGTATCTATAATTATTTTTCTCATAATAGGATACCAATAAGATTTGTTGACGATTTCTAAAAGAGTTTTATATTTCATAACTTTGAGAAGTTCATTTTTATTTAATATTTTAAACAAGTCTCTATTTGTGGGTTTAACAATATCAGTATAAGGCCAGTTTTTTATGACAAAATTCCCATGTATATGCTCCAAATCATAAGGTATGTAATACCGAGCACCCTTTTCTTGTAGGTATCCTTGAATACAAAAATTATAATTCTCTTGTAGTCTTCTTCCTGCCATTTATGTATCAGAAATATATGTGAGATTAATATTATGACAGGTAATACCACCCCATCTTCCCACTACCAAATCGGTTTGTATTCCTCGGCTTTCTATCCTTATCTCATTACCTTCCTTCTTTGTCATGCGAACCATCGCTATACTATCATATATTTTTATTTTCTTAAAATCACGTATTTGTTGTTTACTAATTGTACTTCCACATAAATCCTTATCTTCACCAAGTGGATAATATTCTTCTTTACGAGACTGATTTAAATCATGTAGGTCTTCTATGTTTATTGAAAAAGACCAATTATACCCTAAATCAGGCATATCATACCCCCATTTATTAATTCGCATATTAACTAAATGTCCTTCTTTATAAAATTCAATTGTAAGCAGGTAGTTAAATTCAATGAGGAAAGGTGTATGGTCAGTATAACCAGGTGTTGTGGTTGTAAATTTTACTTCTTTCACAAAACGTGCTGTTTTCTTTAAAAATATATATTGTGATAAATCACTTAATCTAATTAAGTCATTCGCATCTGTAGGGTTTGGATAATTGATTAATTTATAAGTATTCTTCATATTAATATTTTTACTTACACTATATTTTTGTCGTTCAGCCTGTGCCTTTGTATAATAATTTGATAAATCAATATCCTGAGAGGATTTTCCAAAGATAGAACCATCTTTTCCAACATAAGTCATTTATATTAGATTAAAAATGATATCATAAAACTTTTCATTATTGTTGAGTTGAAATAATACATATAAACATAATTGACCACAACATTTAGAATTAATTTCTTGAACTTGAAATGTTTGATAAACACCATTCTGTAAGAATTGTATTACTTCAACAGGTGGTGGCATACCATAACTATCAAAATAATATTTATCCTGACTATTATGAATACAAACCCAATGAGAACCATTCTGTGTGTCTAAATTCATAATAATATTCTTTGTATTCTTATTTATATGTATTAATTCATCTCTCATACAGATTACCACATTATCAATTTTTAGTGTTTTACAATACTTGGCTAGTTCTATATTTGACGTTGTATTCTTTCCAAATTGTTTAAACCATTTATCCATTTATTTATGAGAAAGATACAATCCATTACCCCGTTTAGTTAGTTTAACACCCGCTTGAGCGATAGAGGAAAGCATATCACCAACCAACAATCTAGCTTTATCAGGTAGACTTTCAAGTTTTTGAGCAAAATCTACAATTACACCACTTCCACTAATTTGTTTCTCCAACTCCTTGTTATGTCTTTCCAATTCTTTTTGAGCTTTTAGTTGTGCCTTCCTTTCGTTAGCAGTTTTTACCGCTGCTGAAATACCACCAGTCAATGCTCCCGCCGCACTTAAACCAGCAAATAAAGGAATTAGAAACGGGAGAAATCCTCCTCTTGACTCGTCTATTGAATATTTCTTTAACATAGGTTTCGTCATTTTAATTTTAAGTGATCCAACATCATTTAGTGTTTTTACTTGTGTGTGTGTGAGTAAAACATCAATTCTTACAGCTCCTTTTCTTTGAATTGTATTAACATTAATAATACAAGGCTTTTGATTTTGAATACAAGATGTTAATTTATTAAGATTGATTTGATTAACATATACCCCAACCATTTATTTATGAGAAAAAACCTATGTGATATTAATCATAACACCATTATCTGTATTAATCTGTAATTCTGTTTCCTCCAAAAGCAAACAATAAGCATCAACTTCTTCATTCTCCCCTCTTTCAATGTATAGAGAAGTATCCACTCGATTAGACTTTATAGTTTCCTTTTGAGAACTCAGGTCAATTGCGTAGATTGTATATAAACCTTTAAATGCAACCATATCCAAAATAGGATCATTATTACCATTACTTTCACACACCTTTTGGTAGGACTTGTAGGCTTCCGCATAATCATTTTTTTCCCAATCAATTTCCAATCTATCTCGCGGATAAAATGTGCCATCAAGAGAAACCCGAAGTTGTTTCACCTTAGCATTATCACTCAGCGCATTATTCTTATTAGTACCGTCCTCTCCATCTGGTTTTTTAAAAATGAGCCAGAGGTATCGTGGCTTTCCTTGAAGAACACCCAAATTCCAAGTGTAGGTAGTGTGTTCCAGTTTAACGTGTTGACATCTTCTTTTAAGGTATGATACATTTAGCGGTTTCTTTGAGTTAAGTCTTCTATTTAACATCTCTTCCGTTTTAAGATTAGGAGTATATTCACTGATATACCAACACAAATCATTAATAACAAATTTATTGTTGTCTCCAAAAGCATTTTCATCCCCAAAAAGCAACCTATTTACATTATCATTCCTTTGTAGTTGAAATCTAATTTTAAGACCATACAAAACTTTATCATAATCGCAAAATCCAAATATACCTTTAAGAGGTACTGCTACGGTGAAACTATTCACTGCTTTTGTTTCATCATTATACATTGACTTCCTTTGACTATAACCAGGGTCTGCGTTTGTACCCGTTGACATATCAGGAATAAAACCTTCAACAGCTCCCTTACCCATTCTATCACTAAACGAATATAGTGTAAATTTCATCATTTCAGATGTAGCAGAGACATAATCAACCGCTTCAACCTCTTGTGTTCCAATATACAGGCGGACACTGTCAAACATTTTCCAGAAGAAATCATTTACGAGTGTAGCATTAGTATTATTCGCAGCCTTAGTGAATTTAAATTTACACAGCAAGAAACTATCAGCTATATTCAAGTAAGTTTGTTGATTATTTATTTCAAAACTTTTTGTTCCGTTTGAATTCCAGTCTGTTCCTGTTATAGCATTTACCTTAAAATAGTCTTCCTTTTTAGTGGAGTTTGAAATGATAATCGTATCATCCAAATCATAGATACTATCAATCGCTTCCATACTTGTATTTATATAGCATTAAAATTGTTGAAACCCTGACCCAAGTATTTTAATGATTTTTTGTCGTTCTTGTGAAGATAGTTGAGTTTTACCTTTTTTTATTTCTTTGATTGCTTGTAATTTATGAGACTCCTTTTGAGCATCTTTTATACTCTTTATAGCACCCGCAACGGAGCCCACGGCAGAAGCAGTTGAACCAATTAGGTCTTTATGTTTAAGGATGGTTGAACCAATACCCATTAGAGTATCAATTATCCCATCTCCTTTATTTCGAAATTGATGACCTACACCTCGTTGTCTCTTAGGTTTATAGTATCCTCTACCCACATACCTTGTATAGTCTGGTGAAAGGAACATGCCCTCCCCTGTAATTATTTTATATTTTCCCAACTCGTGTTTTCTCACAATAACCATTATTTATTTATTGAAAAACTTCACGTAGGTGAATTCTGATGGATATAATTTCATCATTAAAGGATATCATACGATTATCTTGGTCGGTTATCCTAAAATTTACTCTGTATATGGTTTTTCCTGACACAGGTAAATAGACAAGATTTTTTGGTTCCATATTAAATTTATAACCAATCGGGGTTGAGTATGCACTGAATGAAAATATTGTATTTGTTCTTATTCCATCGTTATAAGCACCATCAATCAAATCACAATGAATTAATACTGAATTTATACCGGAGGATATTTGGATAACATTATCACTGTAAAACGTCCCGTTATTTTCAATCTTTTTTGAAGAGAAACCCAATAGCTCTCTAAACGAATTTTCAATCGTGAAATCAACTTTATAATTATTTTTAAGTTTAATAGTTGATTTTGAAGTGTGTTTTTGAATATCTATTACAATATTTTTTGGTTCATCACCTTTTTCTTTCATAAGGCGAGAGACTTCTGAAGATATTTGAGAAATCTCGTAAGCTCCAGGTGAAACAGTTATAGTTTTGTAGGCAGTGCCTGGATTATAACTAAACTTGTTGTTTTTCTCTGTGATATTAAAAAGGGTATTGTAAGTTTCCATTGACAACAAAGATGCCTCATATGAGGTAAGGGGGTCAAGTTGTAGTGGGTAAGGGAATGAAGCTGTGTAATCGCTCGTTGTGAAATTAAAACTAAGAATTGTGCTTCTCATCTTATTTAATATCTAATAAAATATCTTTGTATTGACATTTATTAATTATTTTCATATTCATCAACTGATCTAAAATGGCTGAGGATTCATTAAAACAATTGTTGTTTCCAGCCTTCTTACTACCTAACAACAATAATAGCCTATTAACTAATTGTGATGGGTCATTTGGAAGAAAACTAACACCTGAACCAAGTTTACTTAAAGCATCAATAATATGTTTCTCCTTCTCATTCTTCTTACTTTTACCAGCAACAGAAACTCCATAATCAAGTGCATTTAACAACTCAATATATACCCTATCTTCCTCTCTTTCCATATCAAGTGGTTCCTCAAAATATTTTGAACCGCTGAATCCGGGGTTTGTTAGAAGAAACATTAATCTTGGAGTTAATTTAACATTTGGTTGAGTAGAACTCAAGAACATCAATTCATCATTAAATATCAATACCTTTTCTTCCACAAGATGAAACACTGCTGGTTCTTCTGTTGGAATGAGACCTGCTCTGGTTTTTGAACCCGCCGAATATTCATTGTTTTGAAGAGCTTCCACAACATAATTAGGGGGTTGATTTACCTGCTCAAGTTTCCGAAATAATCCCTCGTCATCATATTCTAATTCACCAAGTTCTTGTTTTGTTATCTGACTAAAATCTTTGAGCATTTGAAGTTTTTTCGGAGTAAATTCTACCGTGGGAACTGTAGGTGAGTGTTGAGTTTTCAAAAGTGGTTTAAAGAATTTCTCTTGTTTTCTTTCAAAGGCTTCTTCACCAGTTAGTTTCTGTCTCCGTTTCTTCTTTATCTCTTCCTGTTGTTTAACAACTTTTGAAACTAATTGTTGATGTTCCTTAAACTTTCTTTCTCTTTCTTCGGTATTCATTTTCTGTATTTATTTATTGAAAAATATCATTTAGTATCTCATCTTGTTTCACAACAATATATTTATATTTTCCAATCGTGTGTTTCATATAATTTTCAAATTCTTTTTTACTACATAACGTAGAGCAATTATCTCTCCAAAAATTATTTACATCTATTGAATTTAACTTAAATAAAATAAAAGTATTGGCATTGTTTCTTATTGAGCGTCGAGGGAGTTGAAAATATGATTGACTAAGATATATACAATTACAAGAAGAATGTCTCCCTCTTGTATAGTAGCTATCCATTACTGTTTGGTTTCTCTCATTAACACAATCATCAAAGATGACGAGGTTCTTTTTTGATTTATCTAAATCTTGAGGTGAAGGTATATCATCCGTATTATCACTGAGAATACAAGTTATGGGTTTCGATTTTGATTTCTGTGTATCACAAAATAATTGTATTATATCTTCAATATTATAATCATTCAGTTTGTTTTGAAGTTTAAATAAACCGATAATGTCTTCCTTTTTAAGACCTGCATTAAAACCCTGTGAGAGTAGTTGATACTCGGGTTGAAAACTTGACTTTGTAAAAATTATTAAATTATCATAATCTAAAAAATTAGGACCAAGGAGCATCTTTAAAAGTAAACAGGTTTTCCCACATCCGCTTGAACCAACTATTAGACATCTCAATGAATTTGGAATGTTTTTATGGTTATTAAACTTTATCTTATTTTCCCAAACGGGTAAAAAATCATTCATTTATATATTTGGAAAACAAGTCATCTAACTTTTTTTGAGCTATTTTAGAAACTCTATATTTTATCCTGAGTTCGGGTTTAATTTCAAAATAATTCATTATTTTATTTATATAGTATCTTGTATTAACATTTCCATTAAAATTATTTTGAATAATAAATATCATTAAACCCTTATACATTTCCTCAATACAAAGAGTCTCTTTCCTTGTAAGAAATGGTGTATTATCACCATAATGCTTAACATTCATCTCTCTTATTAATCTTGTAAAGTAATTCATTTTTGGTTCTAATTTAAAAGAGTTATATGTTTTTTTATATTTCTTATTATCATTAATTAGAATATAATCACAGAATAAACATTGTTTATATGAACCCTCATTATTAAGCCCTATTCTATCACAAGCTGGACAATTCTCTAATTTATCATATGGAGAGTCTGGAAATTCTAAATATCCTTCAGAACTTATCATATTTATATAGTAAATTTTTACTTAAACTAAACGCAAGTTTATTCATTAATAAATACAATGTTTCAAAGCACAAAAGACAAATTTCAATCAATCTCTACTTCGGTGGAAGATATAGAAAAATATGTCAAAGATGTTAAATTGAACAAAGATAAATATGGAAATTTTTGGGTAAAACCAGTTATGGAAAATAACATGAGCCCCTCTATTTCATTTAAAGGAAGAGCTCTAACTATACCTGGAAAGACATCCATTAAAGTAAATCTAACAAAAGTTTCTCCTCTACTCCTGGCAATTTATTCAAAGCTTGAAAAAGTGATTGACCACGATACTTTGAAAAAGAATGATAAGACCATTAATAATTCTAGAGGAGACATTTGTATTTTCTTTAATAATCCAAGGGGTGTAGATCTAAGTAAAATGAATGATGTTAATATTTCTGGTGAAATGTCATTTCGTTCTATGATAGTTAGAGATTATTTAAAGATAACTTTTGATATTAAAAATGTAGAGATTGAATCCGTTAATGAAAGAAAGTATATTGGTATAGATGGAAAGGTTTTTTCTGCTAATTAAATATGAGTCATTACAGCAGTGAAGATTTTACTATTTCATTGAACTCGGACGATAGTGATGATAGTATTTCATTGAACTCGGACGATGGTGATGATAGTATTTCATTGAACACAGATGATAGTTATGATACTAATAGTTTGTGCTCAAATGATAGTTATGAGAGTAGCTTTATTGATGACTCTGAGTATGATTCTGAGTATTCATGTGATAGTTATGACTTAGATGATTCTGAGTGAAAAAGTGTTTTAGTTTAAGCACAGCGATATATATAAAACGGAGCTGTAAAGCTCAAAAGTGTTTTATTTTAAGCACAGTGATATATATAAAACACCACGTTTTCTCACGCTATAAATATGGTTTATTGTGATACTTGCGAGAAGGAAGTAAAATATTATAAACAACATATTCTCACCGCAAAACATACATACAACATTTTAAACAAACTTTCCCCTCTTCCACCTGAAACAAAACACTGTTCTACATGTAATAAAAATATCCTCAAGAAAGGCTTCAAAATACATCTTAAAACAAATCTACATTTATCAAATTTTATCACAACTAAAAACTCTGATGGAGCATTCAAAGGACATATTAAAATAAGAGTCTTTAACTTCAAACCTCCTGAACCAGAGTCTATAGTTGATGCTGTAGAAATAGTTAAACCTGCTGTTCAAACGTTGATTGAAAAAACACTAAAGGAAATGAAACCACTTAAATTTTATATGGGAGTAAAATTAGAAATGACAAAGGATGAAGGAGTTATAGATGCACCATACATGAGAACTGAGCCACACTTTATATCTTCATATCAAGATTTTAAAACATCAGGAGTCTATGATGAACTTATTAAACAAGAGCAAGATGTGGATAATTCAATCGTAGGAAGTGGATTCAATATAGGAAAAATTATTTACATAGACATTCATATTCTTAAATCAGATCCTCTAAAAGCTTCTTCTTACATTGATTTACCCAGTGTTATCAAAAATAGAAAAGCAGTTATCAATATCAAAAATAAAGACAATAAATGTTTTCTCTGGTCTATTTTAGCACACTTACATCCTCCACATTTTCATGATGAAAGAGTATCTCATTATAAAAAATATGAGAATACATTAAATACGAAAGATCTAAAGTTTCCGATGACTTTAAATGATATTCCTAAATTTGAAAAGATGAATAATTTATCAGTTAATGTTTATGGTCTAACAGAAACAAACAACATTCAGGTTTTAAAGCTTTCTGACAATTGTAAACAAACTCATATTAATCTTCTATATTTTAATTCAGACGAAAATTCACATTATACATACATCAAAGATATTGCTAAATTAATAAAACCACAAGTCTGTAAGAGAACAAATAAAATATATATTTGTTTGCGTTGTCTTAACTTCTTCAATTCACAAGAAAGATTAGATAAACATTCAAATTATTGTGGCGAACATAAATCAACGGTAATCAATATGCCTAAAGAAGGCTCAAAGATCACATTCAAAGATGAAAATAAAAAGATCAAACATCCATTTGTTATATATGCTGATTTTGAAAGTATTTTAGAAAAAATTGATACTGCTTCTCCAGATCCAAAAGAATCATACACAAATAAATATCAAAAACATACTCCTTGTGGTTTTTGTTATTATATCAAATCATCCGTTGGTGATAAATATAACAAGTTAGAGATGTATAGAGGCTCAAATACCCCAGAGGAGTTTGTGAAACGACTAGAAAAAGACTGTGTTCGATTAACCAAGATAATGAGAGAAACCAATAAACCAATGTCCTTAACAAGTAAAGAAAAAAGGGAATTTATAAAAAACAATGTCTGTCATATTTGTGAGGAGAAAATTGGTAAAGGTCTAAAGGTTAGAGACCATTGTCATCTCACTGGTAAATATAGAGGTCTGGCTCATCAAAGTTGTAATATTAATTATCAACTCCCCTCTTTCATTCCTGTCTTTCTTCATAACAACGCTCATTATGATACACATCTATTTATCAAGGAACTCTCAAAGACTTCTGGAAGTATCTCAGCAATTCCAAACACGGATCAGAAATACATTTCATTCACAAAAACAATTCACACATCTCCTATTACTCATATCAGATTTCTTGATACATTTAAATTCATGGCAAGTCCATTGGTTAACTTGGTTCAAAATCTAAAAGAGTTTCCATGTCTTTCAGAGTATTTTTTAGATAAAGATTTTCTAACACAAAAGGGAATTTACCCCTATGACTATATGGACTCATTTGAGAGATTCAATGAAACACAACTTCCTTCAAAAGAAAATTTCTATAACAAATTAAACAACAGTAATATATCTGATAAAGATTATGTACACGCACAAAATGTTTGGGAAAAATATAACATCAGGAATCTTGGCGAGTATCACGATTTGTATCTCAAAACTGATGTGCTTTTATTGGCCGATGTATTTGAAGCCTTTAGATCTGTTTGTCGCACTGGATATGGATTGGATCCTGCTCACTACTACACAGCACCTGGATTGGCCTGGAGTGCGATGTTGAAAATGACAAAACAAGATTTGGATTTGATAACCGATGTTGATATGCTTTTGATGATTGAAAAGGCAAAAAGAGGTGGAATTTCACAAGTATGCTCGAGTAGATACGCAAAAGCAAATAACAAATATCTTCCAAATTATGATCCAACGAAAGAGAGTTCTTACTTGATGTACTATGACGCAAACAACCTGTATGGCTGGGCAATGTCTCAGGCTCTTCCTTATGGAAAACTTAGATGGGTAAAGGAAAAAGACTACAAAAACGTTTTACAAGATGTATGTATCTCTACACAAAAAGAATTGGATGAAGAAAAAGTTGGTTATTATTTTGAAATTGATTTAAAATATCCAGAGGAACTCCATAACCTACACAAAGATCTCCCATTTGCTTGTGAGAAAGAAAGTCCAAAGAAAGAATGGTTGAGTGATTATCAACGATCGTTTGATATAGGTGAATCAACAGAAAAATTACTTACTACATTATATAACAAGAAAAATTATGTTCTACACCAAAGAAATTTGCGACAATATTTATCAAAAGGTCTAAGAGTAGAGAAGATCCATAGGGTTCTAAAGTTCAATCAAAGTCATTGGTTAAAGGGGTACATTGATTTTAATACACAAAGAAGAACAGAGTCAAAAACAGATTTTGAGAAAGACTTTTATAAATTGATGAATAATGCGGTCTTTGGTAAGACTATGGAGAATGTGAGGAAAAGACAAAATATCAGATTATCAACATCTTGGGAACAAGCATCAAAATTAATTAATAGACCGAGTTTTACTCGAGCTGAGGTCTTTACTGAGAACTTTTGTGCGATCCATTTGATTAAAGAGAGTATTGAAATGAACAAACCTATTTATATTGGGACAACAATTCTTGATTTATCAAAGTCATTAATGTATGATTACTTTTATAATAACTTGAGGAAGAAATATCAAAATGATGTTAATCTACTTTATATGGATACAGATAGTTTTATTTTGAAAATTAATACCAACGATGTTTATTCAGACATGAAAAGAGACATTAATATCTATGACACGAGTAATTACAGTCCAGAGAGTGAGTTGTTCTCTTCTAAAAATAAAAAGGTGATTGGAAAGTTCAAGGATGAATTAGGAGGAAATGTCATGAGTGAATTTGTGGGATTGAGGTCTAAGGCTTATGCTTATAAATACATTGTGAATAACGTTGAAAAGACTGATAAGAAGTTAAAAGGTGTAAAGAAAAATGTTATTAAAGAAACAATAAACTTTAAGGATTATTATAACTGTTTAACAACAAAGAAAGAAGAGTTTAGAAAGATTAATGGAATAAGAAGTTATAAACATCAATTATATTCAGAAGAGATAAATAAGAAAGCATTGGGGGCTTTTGATGATAAGAGGTTTATTTTAGAAAATGGAATTGATAGTCTCCCTTATGGTTATATAAGTATATAAGTGATAAGATATATATATAAGTGATAAGATATACATAAGTGATAAGATATATATAAGTGATAAGTTAAAAAGGGGGGGGGGGGTTGGGGATTTTAACGGGCTACCGCCGCCTTTTTTACTATTATATAAATGATAGAACCAAGTATCAACCAGACTAAAGAGTGGAGGTGTAATCAACCTTGGTATATAAATGGAAAACATAATGAATGTGAAAAATATCAAATAGGTATAATTGAAAAGGCAACTGGTAAAAAAATTCACAAAACAAATAAGAGAATTAATTTAAATACCGGTGAATTGGGTAAAAAAGATGGAAATATTTTTGAGTGGACGGAAAACTTTGATGGTTGTCAGGAAAATATATACTTTAATTTAAAAATGGTATGTGGCACTGGAGGCGCTCAAATAAGAACATTGAGGGAGGTTTACCATTTTATCTTAGCTCAGTTAAAATATCTTAATAAAGAACCAAACTCAAACATATTTTTTGTTAATATATTAGATGGTGAAGAGAGTTGTAGGAGAATTAAATTATTTCCCACGCATAGAACAAATATTTGTAGGGTCGTTGTTTGAGTGGGTTATATTCACCAGATGATATTAAGAGTAAAAGGTTAAAAGGTCCATGAGGTCAGAAGGATCACAGGTGTTTAAGTGGTCTAATGAATAAGGATAACATGTCAAAAGGTTAGAAGGTTCGTAAAGAACAGGGTGAGAGAAATATAGGTGTTTAGGGGCAATGAGGGAGGGAAAGAATTAATATGGAAGTGAATGGGTCAAAGATTAATCTGCCAGATGATATGTAGAAGAAGGATGATAGGTCTATAAGAGAAAACAAATATTTGTAGTGTTTGAGTGGTCTAATGAACAACATTAAGGATAGGTACTACAGACAAAAGGTTCATAAAGATGAGGGTGGGAGAAATAGAGGTGTTTATGATTTTTGAAAAAGACAAGGGGGTAAATGACATTAGATAGGGATTTCCCATGTTAACGGAGGTGTCCCAGAAGCAACATTATTACACTACTAACACAAGTGCAAAAAGTGTTATTTCAACACTAACACAAGTGCGAAAAGTGGTATTTCCACACAAATACAAGTGCAAAAGTGGTTTCCCTGCACCAACACAAGTGCGAAAAGTGGTTTTTCAACACTAACACAAGTGCGAAAAGTGGTCTTTTCAACACTAACACAAGTGCGAAAAGTGTTTTTTCCACACTAATACAAGTGCAAAAAGTGGTTTCCTGCACCAACACAAGTGCAAAAAGTGGTTTTTCAACACTAAAACAAGTGGTGAAAAGTGGTTTTTCAACACTGACACAAGTGCGAAAAGTGGCTTTTCAACACTAACACAAGTGCAAAAGTGGTATCCTGCACCAACACAAGTGCGAAAAGTGGTTTTTCAACACTAACACAAGTGCGACAAAGTGCTTTTTCCACACTAATACAAGTGCAAAAGTGGTTTCCTGCACCAACACAAGTGCGAAAAAGTGGTTTTTCAACACTAACACAAGTGCAAAAAACGTTGTCC
>NW_027619536.1:0-39662 GCF_964187855.1 Myxine glutinosa
GAAAAAAACACTTTTTGCACTTGTGATAGTGTTGAAAAACCACTTTTCGCACTTGTGTTAGTGTGAAAAACCACTTTACGTGCTTGTGTTGGCGCAGTAAACCACTTTTGCACTTGTATTAGTGTGGAAAAACCACTTTTCGCACTTGTGTTAGTGTTGAAAAACGACTTTTCGCACTTGTGTTAGTGTTGAAAAACCACTTTTCGCAACTTGTGTTGGTGCAGGAAACCACTTTTGCACTTGTATTAGTGTGGAAAAACAACTTTTTCGCACTTGTGTTAGTGTTGATAAACCACTTTTCGCACTTGTGTTAGTGTTGAAAACCACTTTTCGCACTTGTGTTGGTGCAGGAACCACTTTTGCACTTGTATTAGTATGGAAAAAAACACTTTTTGCACATGTCATAGTGTTTGAAAAACCACTTTCGCACTTGTGTTAGTGTTGAAAACACTTTTTCGCACTTGTGTTAGTGTTGAAAAACACTTTTCGCACTTGTGTTGGTGCAGGAAAACACTTTTGCACTTGTATTAGTGTGGAAAAAACACTTTTTGCACTTGTGATAGTGTTGAAAAACCACTTTTCGCACTTGTGTTAGTGTTGAAAAACCACTTTTCGCACTTGTGTTGGTGCAGGAAACCACTTTTGCACTTGTATTAGTGTGGAAAAACCACTTTTCGCACTTATGTTAGTGTTGAAAAACAACTTTTCGCACCTGTGTTAGTGTTGAAAAACCACTTTTCGCATTTGTGTTAGTGTTGAAAAACCACTTTTCGCAGAAAAACCATTTGTGTTAGTGTTGAAAAACCACTTTTCGCACTTTCGCACTTTCGCACTTTCGTTAGTGTTGAAAAACCACTTTTCGCAGAAAAACATTTGTGTTAGTGTTGAAAAACCACTTTTCGCACTTGTGATGGTGCAGGAAACCACTTTTGCACTTGTATTAGTGTGGAAAAAACACTTTTCGCACTTGTGTTAGTGTTGAAAAACCACTTTTCGCACTTGTGTTAGTGTTGAAAAACCACTTTTCGCACTTGTGTTGGTGCAGGAAACCACTTTTGCACTTGTATTAGTGTGGAAAAAACACTTTTCGCACTTGTGTTAGTGTTGAAAAACCACTTTTCGCACTTGTGTTAGTGTTGAAAAACCACTTTTCGCACTTGTGTTGGTGCAGGAAACCACTTTTGCACTTGTATTAGTGTGGAAAAACCACTTTTCGCACTTGTGTTAGTGTTGAAAAACCACTTTTCGCACTTGTGTTGGTGCAGGAAACCACTTTTGCACTTGTATTAGTGTGGAAAAAACACTTTTCGCACTTGTGTTAGTGTTGAAAAACCACTTTTCGCACTTTTGATAGTGTTGAAAACCACTTTTCGCACTTGTGTTAGTGTGAAAAACCACTTTTCGCACTTGTGTTGGTGCAGGAAACCACTTTTGCACTTGTATTAGTGTGGAAAAACACTTTTCGCACTTGCGTTAGTGTTGAAAAAACACTTTTCGCACTTGTGTTAGTGTTGAAAAACCACTTTTCGCACTTGTGTGGTGCAGGAAACCACTTTTACACTTGTTTTAGTGTGAAAAACACTTTTCGCACTTGTGTTAGTGTTGAAAAACCACTTTTCGCACTTGTGTTAGTGTTGAAAAACCACTTTTCGCACTTGTGTTGGTGCAGGAAACCACTTTTGCACTTGTATTAGTGTGGAAAAACCACTTTTCGCACTTGTGTTAGTGTTGAAAAACCACTTTTCGCACTTGTGTTAGTGTTGAAAAACCACTTTTCGCACTTGTGTTGGTGCAGGAAACCACTTTTGCACTTGTATTAGTGTGGAAAAAACACTTTTTGAACTTGTGATAGTGTTGAAAAACCACTTTTCGCACTTGTGTTAGTGTTGAAAAACCACTTTTCGCACTTGTGTTGGTGCAGGAAACACTTTTGCACTTGTATTAGTGTGGAAAAACCACTTTTTGCACTTGTGTTAGTGTTGAAAAAACCACTTTTCGCACTTGTGTTTGTGTTGAAAAACCACTTTTCGCACTTGTGTTAGTGTTGAAAAACCACTTTTTGCACTTGTGTTGGTGCAGGAAACCACTTTTGCACTTGTATTAGTGTGGAAAAAACACTTTTTGCACTTGTGATAGTGTTGAAAAACCACTTTTCGCACTTGTGTTAGTGTTGAAAAACCACTTTTCGCACTTGTGTTGGTGCAGAAACCACTTTTGCACTTGTATTAGTGTGGAAAATACACTTTTTGCACTTGTGATAGTGTTGAAAAACCACTTTTCGCACTTGCGTTAGTGTTGAAAAACCACTTTTCGCACTTGTGTTAGTGTTGAAAAACCACTTTTGCACTTGTATTAGTGTGGAAAAAACACTTTTTGCACTTGTGATAGTGTTGAAAAACCACTTTTCGCAATTGTGTTAGTGTTGAAAAACCACTTTTCGCGCTTGTGTTGGTGCAGGAAACCACTTTTGCACTTGTATAGTGTGGAAAAACCACTTTTCGCACTTGTGTTAGTGTTGAAAAACCACTTTTCGCACTTGTGTTAGTGTTGAAAAACCACTTTCGCACTTGTGTTGGTGCAGGAAACCACTTTTGCACTTGTATTAGTGTGGAAAAACAACTTTTCGCACTTGTGTTAGTGTTGAAAAACACTTTTCGCACTTGTGTTAGTGTTGAAAAACCACTTTTCGCACTTGTGTTGGTGCAGGAAACCACGTTTGCACTTGTATTAGTGTGGAAAAACCACTTTTTGCACTTGGTGTTAGTGTTGAAAAACCACTTTTCGCACTTGTGTTAGTGTTGAAAAACCACTTTTCGCACTTGTGTTAGTGTTGAAAAACCACTTTTGCACTTGTATTAGTGTGGAAAAAATACTTTTTGCACTTGTGATAGTGTTGAAAAACCACTTTTTTGCACTTGTGTTAGTGTTGAAAAACCACTTTACGCGCTTGTGTTGGTGCAGGAAACCACTTTTGCACTTGTATTAGTTGGAAAAACCACTTTTTGCACTTGTGATAGTGTTGAAAAACCACTTTTTGCACTTGTGTTAGTGTTGAAAAACCACTTTACGCGCTTGTGTTGGTGCAGGAAACCACTTTTGCACTTGTATTAGTGTGGAAAAAACCACTTTTCGCACTTGTGATAGTGTTGAAAAACCACTTTTCGCACTTCTGTTAGTGTTGAAAAACCACATTTCACACTTGTGTTGGTGCAGGAAACCACTTTTGCACTTGTATTAGTGTGGAAAAAACCACTTTTCGCACTTGTGTTAGTGTTGAAAAACCACTTTTCGCACTTGTGTTAGTGTTGAAAAACCACTTTTCGCACTCGTGTTAGTGTTGAAAAACCACTTTTCGCACTTGTGTTAGTGTTGAAAAACCACTTTTGCACTTGTATTAGTGTGGAAAAAACACTTTTTGCACTTGTGATAGTGTTGAAAAACCACTTTTCGCACTTGTGTTAGTGTTGAAAAACCACTTTACGTGCTTGTGTTGGCGCAGGAAATCACTTTTGCACTTGTATTAGTGTGGAAAAACCACTTTTCGCACTTGTGTTAGTGTTGAAAAACGACTTATCGCACTTGTGTTAGTGTTGAAAAACCACTTTTCGCACTTGTGTTGGTGCAGGAAACCACTTTTGCACTTGTATTAGTGTGGAAAAACAACTTTCGCACTTGTGTTAGTGTTGATAAACCACTTTTCGCACTTGTGTTAGTGTTGAAAACCACTTTTCGCACTTGTGTTGGTGCAGGAAACCACTTTTGCACTTGTATTAGTATGGAAAAAACACTTTTTGCACTTGTCATAGTGTTGAAAAACCACTTTTCGCACTTGTGTTAGTGTTGAAAAACCACTTTTCGCACTTGTGTTAGTGTTGAAAAACCACTTTTCGCACTTGTGTTGGTGCAGGAAACCACTTTTGCACTTGTATTAGTGTGGAAAAAAACACTTTTTGCACTTGTGATAGTGTTGAAAAACCACTTTTCGCACTTGTGTTAGTGTTGAAAAACCACTTTTTCGCACTTGTGTTGGTGCAGGAAACCACTTTTGCACTTGTATTAGTGTGGAAAAACCACTTTTCGCACTTGTGTTAGTGTTGAAAAACAACTTTTCGCACCTGTGTTAGTGTTGAAAAACCACTTTTCGCATTTGTGTAGTGTTGAAAAACCACTTTTCGCACTTGTGTTGGTGCAGGAAACCACTTTTGCACTTGTATTAGTGTGGAAAAAACACTTTTCGCACTTGTGTTAGTGTTGAAAAACCACTTTTCGCACTTGTGTTAGTGTTGAAAAACCACTTTTCGCACTTGTGTGGTGCAGGAAACCACTTTTGCACTTGTATTAGTGTGGAAAAAACACTTTTCGCACTTGTGTTAGTGTTGAAAAACCACTTTTCGCACTTGTGTTAGTGTTGAAAAACCACTTTTCGCACTTGTGTTGGTGCAGGAAACCACTTTTGCACTTGTATTAGTGTGGAAAAACCACTTTTCGCACTTGTGTTAGTGTTGAAAAACCACTTTTCGCACTTGTGTTGGTGCAGGAAACCACTTTTGCACTTGTATTAGTGTGGAAAAAACACTTTTCGCACTTGTGTTAGTGTTGAAAAACCACTTTTCGCACTTTTGATAGTGTTGAAAAACCACTTTTCGCACTTGTGTTAGTGTTGAAAAACCACTTTTCGCACTTGTGTTGGTGCAGGAAACCACTTTTGCACTTGTATTAGTGTGGAAAAACCACTTTTCGCACTTGCGTTAGTGTTGAAAAAACACTTTTCGCACTTGTGTTAGTGTTGAAAAACCACTTTTCGCACTTGTGTTGGTGCAGGAAACCACTTTTACACTTGTTTTAGTGTGGAAAAAACACTTTTCGCACTTGTGTTAGTGTTGAAAAACCACTTTTTCGCACTTGTGTTAGTGTTGAAAAACCACTTTTCGCACTTGTGTTGGCGCAGGAAACCACTTTTGCAATTGTATTAGTGTGGAAAAACCACTTTTCGCACTTGTGTTAGTGTTGAAAAACCACTTTTCGCACTTGTGTTAGTGTTGAAAAACCACTTTTCGCACTTGTGTTGGTGCAGGAAACCACTTTTGCACTTGTATTAGTGTGGAAAAAACACTTTTTGAACTTGTGATAGTGTTGAAAAACCACTTTTCGCACTTGTGTTCGTGTTGAAAAACCACTTTTCGCACTTGTGTTGGTGCAGGAAACCACTTTTGCACTTGTATTAGTGTGGAAAAACCACTTTTTGCACTTGTGTTAGTGTTGAAAAACCACTTTTCGCACTTGTGTTTGTGTTGAAAAACCACTTTTCGCACTTGTGTTAGTGTTGAAAAACCACTTTTCGCACTTGTGTTGGTGCAGGAAACCACTTTTGCACTTGTATTAGTGTGGAAAAAACACTTTTTGCACTTGTGATAGTGTTGAAAAACCACTTTTCGCACTTGTGTTAGTGTTGAAAAACCACTTTTCGCACTTGTGTTGGTGCAGGAAACCACTTTTGCACTTGTATTAGTGTGGAAAATACACTTTTTGCACTTGTGATAGTGTTGAAAAACCACTTTTCGCACTTGCGTTAGTGTTGAAAAACCACTTTTCGCACTTGTGTTAGTGTTGAAAAACCACTTTTGCACTTGTATTAGTGTGGAAAAAACACTTTTTGCACTTGTGATAGTGTTGAAAAACCACTTTTCGCACTTGTGTTAGTGTTGAAAAACCACTTTTCGCGCTTGTGTTGGTGCAGGAAACCACTTTTGCACTTGTATTAGCGTGGAAAAACCACTTTTCGCACTTGTGTTAGTGTTGAAAAACCACTTTTCGCACTTGTGTTAGTGTTGAAAAACCACTTTTCGCACTTGTGTTGGTGCAGGAAACCACTTTTGCACTTGTATTAGTGTGGAAAAACAACTTTTCGCACTTGTGTTAGTCGTTGAAAAACCACTTTTCGCACTTGTGTTAGTGTTGAAAACCACTTTTCGCACTTGTGTTGGTGCAGGAAACCACGTTTGCACTTGTATTAGTGTGGAAAAACCACTTTTTGCACTTGTGTTAGTGTTGAAAAACCACTTTTCGCACTTGTGTTAGTGTTGAAAAACCACTTTTCGCACTTGTGTTAGTGTTGAAAAACCACTTTTGCACTTGTATTAGTGTGGAAAAAACACTTTTTGCACTTGTGATAGTGTTGAAAAACCACTTTTTGCACTTGTGTTAGTGTTGAAAAACCACTTTACGCGCTTGTGTTGGTGCAGGAAACCACTTTTGCACTTGTATTAGTGTGGAAAAACCACTTTTCGCACTTGTGTTAGTGTTGAAAAACGACTTTTCGCACTTGTGTTAGTGTTGAAAAAACACTTTTCGCACTTGTGTTGGTGCAGGAAACCACTTTTGCACTTGTATTAGTGTGGAAAAACAACTTTCGCACTTGTGTTAGTGTTGATAAACCACTTTTCGCACTTGTGTTAGTGTTGAAAAACGACTTTTCGCACTTGTGTTAGTGTTGAAAAAACACTTTTCGCACTTGTGTTGGTGCAGGAAACCACTTTTGCACTTGTATTAGTATGGAAAAAACACTTTTTGCACTTGTCATAGTGTTGAAAAACCACTTTTCGCACTTGTGTTAGTGTTGAAAAACCACTTTTCGCACTTGTGTTAGTGTTGAAAAACCACTTTTCGCACTTGTGTTGGTGCAGGAAACCACTTTTGCACTTGTATTAGTGTGGAAAAAACACTGTTTGCACTTGTGATAGTGTTGAAAAACCACTTTTCGCACTTGTGTTAGTGTTGAAAAACCACTTTTCGCACTTGTGTTGGTGCAGGAAACCACTTTTGCACTTGTATTAGTGTGGAAAAACCACTTTTCGCACTTGTGTTAGTGTTGAAAAACAACTTTTCGCACCTGTGTTAGTGTTGAAAAACCACTTTTCGCACTTGTGTTAGTGTTGAAAAACCACTTTTCGCACTTGTGTTGGTGCAGGAAACCACTTTTGCACTTGTATTAGTGTGGAAAAAACACTTTTTGCACTTGTGTTAGTGTTGAAAAACCACTTTTCGCACTTGTGTTAGTGTTGAAAAACCACTTTTCGCACTTGTGTTGGTGCAGCAAACCACTTTTGCACTTGTATTAGTGTGGAAAAAACACTTTTCGCACTTGTGTTAGTGTTGAAAAACCACTTTTCGCACTTGTGTTAGTGTTGAAAAACCACTTTTCGCACTTGTGCTGGTGCAGGAAACCACTTTTGCACTTGTATTAGTGTGGGAAAACCACTTTTCGCACTTGTGTTAGTGTTGAAAAACCACTTTTCGCACTTGTGTTGGTGCAGGAAACCACTTTTGCACTTGTATTAGTGTGGAAAAAACACTTTTCACACTTGCGTTAGTGTTGAAAAACCACTTTTCGCACTTTTGATAGTGTTGAAAAACCACTTTTCGCACTTGTGTTAGTGTTGAAAAACCACTTTTCGCACTTGTGTTGGTGCAGGAAACCACTTTTGCACTTGTATTAGTGTGGAAAAACCACTTTTCGCACTTGTGTTAGTGTTGAAAAAACACTTTTCGCACTTGTGTTAGTGTTGAAAAACCACTTTTCGCACTTGTGTTGGTGCAGGAAACCACTTTTACACTTGTATTAGTGTGGAAAAAACACTTTTCGCACTTGTGTTAGTGTTGAAAAACCACTTTTCGCACTTGTGTTAGTGTTGAAAAAACACTTTTCGCACTTGTGTTGGTGCAGGAAACCACTTTTGCACTTGTATTAGTGTGGAAAAACCACTTTTTGCACTTGTGTTAGTGTTGAAAAACCACTTTTCGCACTTGTGTTAGTGTTGAAAAACCACTTTTCGCACTTGTGTTGGTGCAGGAAACCACTTTTGCACTTGTATTAGTGTGGAAAAAACACTTTTTGAACTTGTGATAGTGTTGAAAAACCACTTTTCGCACTTGTGTTAGTGTTGAAAAACCACTTTTCGCACTTGTGTTGGTGCAGGAAACCACTTTTGCACTTGGATTAGTGTGGAAAAACCACTTTTTGCACTTGTGTTAGTGTTGAAAAACCACTTTTCGCACTTGTGTTTGTGTTGAAAAACCACTTTTTGCACTTGTGTTAGTGTTGAAAAACCACTTTTCGCACTTGTGTTGGTGCAGGAAACCACTTTTGCACTTGTATTATTGTGGAAAAAACACTTTTTGCACTTGTGATAGTGTTGAAAAACCACTTTTCGCACTTGTGTTAGTGTTGAAAAACCACTTTTCGCACTTGTGTTGGTGCAGGAAACCACTTTTGCACTTGTATTAGTGTGGAAAATACACTTTTTGCACTTGTGATAGTGTTGAAAAACCACTTTTCGCACTTGCGTTAGTGTTGAAAAACCACTTTTCGCACTTGTGTTAGTGTTGAAAAACCACTTTTGCACTTGTATTAGTGTGGAAAAAACACTTTTTGCACTTGTGATATTGTTGAAAAACCACTTTTCGCACTTGTGTTAGTGTTGAAAAACCACTTTTCGCGCTTGTGTTGGTGCAGGAAACCACTTTTGCACTTGTATTAGTGTGGAAAAACCACTTTTCGCACTTGTGTAGTGTTGAAAAACCACTTTTCGCACTTGTGTTAGTGTTGAAAAACCACTTTTCGCACTTGTGTTGGTGCAGGAAACCACTTTTGCACTTGTATTAGTGTGGAAAAACAACTTTTCGCACTTGTGTTAGTGTTGAAAAACCACTTTTCGCACTTGTGTTGGTGCAGGAAACCACTATTGCACTTGTATTAGTATGGAAAAAACACTTTTTGCACTTGTGATAGTGTTGAAAAACCATTTTCGCACTTGTGTTAGTGTTGAAAAACCACTTTTCGCACTTGTGTTAGTTTTGAAAAACCACTTTTCGCACTTGTGTTGGTGCAGGAAACCACTTTTGCACTTGTATTAGTGTGGAAAAAACACTTTTTGCACTTGTGATAGTGTTGAAAAACCACTTTTCGCACTTGTGTTAGTGTTGAAAAACCACTTTTCGCACTTGTGTTGGTGCAGGAAACCACTTTTGCACTTGTATTAGTGTGGAAAAACCACTTTTCGCACTTGTGTTAGTGTTGAAAAACCACTTTTCGCACTTGTGTTAGTGTTGAAAAACCACTTTTCGCACTTGTGTTAGTGTTGAAAAACCACTTTTCGCACTTGTGTTGGTGCAGGAAACCACTTTTGCACTTGTATTAGTGTGGAAAAAACACTGTTTGCACTTGTGATAGTGTTGAAAAACCACTTTTCGCACTTGTGTTAGTGTTGAAAAACCACTTTTCGCACTTGTGTTGGTGCAGGAAACCACTTTTGCACTTGTATTAGTGTGGAAAAACCACTTTTCGCACTTGTGTTAGTGTTGAAAAACAACTTTTCGCACCTGTGTTAGTGTTGAAAAACCACTTTTCGCACTTGTGTTAGTGTTGAAAAACCACTTTTCGCACTTGTGTTGGTGCAGGAAACCACTTTTGCACTTGTATTAGTGTGGAAAAAACACTTTTTGCACTTGTGTTAGTGTTGAAAAACCACTTTTCGCACTTGTGTTAGTGTTGAAAAACCACTTTTCGCACTTGTGTTGGTGCAGGAAACCACTTTTGCACTTGTATTAGTGTGGAAAAAACACTTTTCGCACTTGTGTTAGTGTTGAAAAACCACTTTTCGCACTTGTGTTAGTGTTGAAAAACCACTTTTCGCACTTGTGCTGGTGCAGGAAACCACTTTTGCACTTGTATTAGTGTGGGAAAACCACTTTTCGCACTTGTGTTAGTGTTGAAAAACCACTTTTCGCACTTGTGTTGGTGCAGGAAACCACTTTTGCACTTGTATTAGTGTGGAAAAAACACTTTTCACACTTGCGTTAGTGTTGAAAAACCACTTTTCGCACTTTTGATAGTGTTGAAAAACCACTTTTCGCACTTGTGTTAGTGTTGAAAAACCACTTTTCGCACTTGTGTTGGTGCAGGAAACCACTTTTGCACTTGTATTAGTGTGGAAAAACCACTTTTCGCACTTGTGTTAGTGTTGAAAAAACACTTTTCGCACTTGTGTTAGTGTTGAAAAACCACTTTTCGCACTTGTGTTGGTGCAGGAAACCACTTTTACACTTGTATTAGTGTGGAAAAAACACTTTTCGCACTTGTGTTAGTGTTGAAAAACCACTTTTCGCACTTGTGTTAGTGTTGAAAAAACACTTTTCGCACTTGTGTTGGTGCAGGAAACCACTTTTGCACTTGTATTAGTGTGGAAAAACCACTTTTTGCACTTGTGTTAGTGTTGAAAAACCACTTTTCGCACTTGTGTTAGTGTTGAAAAACCACTTTTCGCACTTGTGTTGGTGCAGGAAACCACTTTTGCACTTGTATTAGTGTGGAAAAAACACTTTTTGAACTTGTGATAGTGTTGAAAAACCACTTTTCGCACTTGTGTTAGTGTTGAAAAACCACTTTTCGCACTTGTGTTGGTGCAGGAAACCACTTTTGCACTTGGATTAGTGTGGAAAAACCACTTTTTGCACTTGTGATAGTGTTGAAAAACCATTTTCGCACTTGTGTTAGTGTTGAAAAACCACTTTTCGCACTTGTGTTAGTTTTGAAAAACCACTTTTCGCACTTGTGTTGGTGCAGGAAACCACTTTTGCACTTGTATTAGTGTGGAAAAAACACTTTTTGCACTTGTGATAGTGTTGAAAAACCACTTTTCGCACTTGTGTTAGTGTTGAAAAACCACTTTTCGCACTTGTGTTGGTGCAGGAAACCACTTTTGCACTTGTGTTAGTGTTGAAAAACAACTTTTCGCACTTGTGTTAGAGTTGAAAAACCAATTTTCGCACTTGTGTTAGTGTTGAAAAACCACTTTTCGCACTTGTGTTGGTGCAGGAAACCACTTTTGCACTTCAATTAGTGTGGAAAAAACACTTTTCGCACTTGTGTTAGTGTTGAAAAACCACTTTTCGCACTTGTGTTAGTGTTGAAAAACCACTTTTCGCACTTGTGTTGGTGCAGGAAACCACTTTTGCACTTGTATTAGTGTGGATAAAACACTTTTCGCACTTGTGTTAGTGTTGAAAAACCACTTTTCGCGCTTGTGTTAGTGTTGAAAAACCACTTTTTGCACTTGTGTTGGTGCAGGAAACCACTTTTGCACTTGTATTAGTGTGGAAAAAACACGTTTTGCACTTGTGATAGTGTTGAAAAACCACTTTTCGCACTTGTGTTAGTGTTGAAAAACCACTTTTCGCACTTGTGTTGGTGCAGGAAACCACTTTTGCACTTGTATTAGTGTGGAAAAACAACTTTTCGCACTTGTGTTAGTGTTGAAAAACCACTTTTCACACTTGTGTTAGTGTTGAAAAACCACTTTTCGCACTTGTGTTGGTGCAGGAAACCACTTTTGCACTTGTATTAGTGTGGAAAAAACACTTTTTGCACTTGTGATAGTGTTGAAAAACCACTTTTCGCACTTGTGTTAGTGTTGAAAAACCACTTTTCGCACTTGTGTTGGTGCAGGAAACCACTTTTGCACTTGTATTAGTGTGGAAAAACCACTTTTCGCACTTGTGTTAGTGTTGAAATTCCACTTTTCGCACTTGTTTCTCTCCACTTTCATTCCTGTCTTTCTTCATAACAATGCTCATTATGATACGCATCTATTTATTAATGAACTTTCAAAGACATCTGGACACATTTCAGCAATTCCTAACACGGATCAAAAATACATTTCATTCACAAAAACAATTCACACATCTCCTATTACTCATATCAGATTTCTTGATACATTTAAATTCATGGCAAGTCCATTGGCTAACTTCGTTCAAAATCTAAAAGTGTTTCCATGTCTTTCAGAGTATTTTTCAGATAAAGATTTACTAACACAAAAGGGAATTTACCCCTATGACTATATGGACTCATTTGAGAGATTCAATGAACACAACTTCCTTTAAAAGAAAATTTATATAACAAATTAAACAACAGTCATATATCTGATAAAGATTATGTACACACACAAAATGTTTGGGAAAAATATAACATCAAGAATCTTGGCGAGTATCACGATTTATATCTCAAAACTGATGTGCTTTTATTGGCCGATGTATTTGAAGCCTTTAGATCTGTTTGTCGCACTGGATATGGATTGGATCCTGCTCACTACTACACAGCACCTGGATTGGCTTGGAGTGCGATGTTGAAAATGACAAAACAAGATTTGGATTTGATAGCCGATGTTGATATGCTTTTGATGATTGAAAAGGGAAAAAGAGGTGGAATTTCACAAGTCTGCTCGAGTAGATACGCAAAAGCAAATTACAAATATCTTCCAAATTATGATTCAACGAAAAAGAGTTCTTACTTGATGTACTATGACGCGAACAACCTGTATGGCTGGGCAATGTCTCAGGCTCTTCCTTATGAAAAACTTAGATGGGTAAAGGAAAAAGACTACAAAAAGGTTTTACAAGATGTATGTATCTCTACACAAAAAGAATTGGATGATTCAAAGGTTGGTTATTATTTTGAGGTTGATTTTAAATATCCCGAAGAACTTCATATCAAACATAAAGATCTTCCATTTGCTTGTGAGAAAGAAAGTCCAAAGAAAGAATGTTGAGTGATTTATCAACGATCGTTTGATATCGGTGAATCAACAGAAAAATTACTTACTACATTATATAACAAGAAAAATTATGTTCTACACCAAATAAATTTGCGACAATATTTATCAAAAGGTCTAAGAGTAGAGAAGATCCACAGGGTTCTAAAGTTCAATCAAAGCCATTGGCTAAAGGAGTACATTGATTTTAATACACAAAGAAGAACAGAGTCAAAAACAGATTTTGAGAAAGACTTTTATAAATTGATGAATAATGCGGTCTTTGGTAAGACCATGGAGAACGTGAGGAAAAGACAAAATATCAGACTAGCAACATCTTGGGAACAAGCATCAAAATTAATTAATAGACCGAGTTTTACTAGAGCTGAGATCTTTACTGAGAACTTTTGTGCGATCCATTTGATTAAAGAGAATATTGAAATGGACAAACCTATTTATATTGGAACATCAATTCTTGATTTATCAAAGTCATTAATGTATGATTACTTTTATAATAACTTGAGGAATAAATATCAAAATGATGTTAATCTACTTTATATGGATACAGATCGTTTTATTTTGAAAATTAATACTGATGATGTTTATTCAGACATGAAAAAGGACATTAATATCTATGACACTAGTAATTATAGTCCAGAGAGTGAGTTGTTCTCTTCTAAAAATAAAAAGGTGATTGGAAAGTTCAAGGATGAATTAGGAGGAAATGTTATGAGTGAATTTGTGAGATTGAGGTCAAAGGCTTATGCTTATAAATACAAAGGCTATAGGGATTTTAACGGGCTACTGCCGCCTTTTTTTTACTGTTATATAAATGGTAGAACCAAGTATCAACCAGACTAAAGAGTGGAGGTGTAATCAACCTTGGTATATAAATGGAAAAGATTAGTTAAACTGAAAATATAGTTTTAGACATTAGATTAGATAAACTGAAAGGACGAAGGAGTGATAGATAAGATAAACACTTCAGATCCTAGGAAGGGCTGAGGAGCTCGAGTAGATACGCAATAAAAGCACTTCAGATCCTAGGAAAAGATTAGATTAGATAAACTGAAAAGATTAGAGTAATGAGCGTTGTTATGAAGAAAGACAGGAATGAAAGTGGAGAATTTATAATTAATATTACAACTTTGATGAGCCGGACCTCTATATTTACCAGTGAGATGACAATGATCTCTAACCTTTAGACCTTCACCAATTTTTTCCTCACAAATATGACAAACATTGTTTTTTCTAAATTCCCTTTTCTCTTCACTCGTCAAGGACATTGGTTTATTGGTTTCTCTCATTATCTTGGTTAATCGAACACAGTCTTTTTCTAGTCGTTTCACAAACTCCTCTGGGGTATTTGAACCTCTATACTCCTCTAACTTGTTATATTTATCACCAACGGATGATTTGATATTATAACAAAAACTGCAAGGAGTATGTTTTTGATATTTATTTGTGTATGATTCTTTTGGATCTGGAGAAGCAGTATCTATTTTTTCTAGAATACTTTCAAAATCAGCATATATTACAAACGGATGTTTGATCTTTTTCTTTTCATCTTTGAATGTGATCTTTGAGCCTTCTTTAGGCATATTGATTACCGTTGATTTATGATCACCACAATAATTTGAATGTTTATCTAATCTTTCTTGTGAATTGAAGAAGTTAAGACAACGCAAACAAATATATATTTTATTTGTTCTTTTACATACTTGTGGTTTTATTAATTTAGCAATATCTTTGATGTATGTATAATGTGAATTTTCCTCTGAATTAAAATATAGAAGATTAATATGAGTTTGTTTACAATTGTCAGAAAGCTTTAAAACCTGAATGTTGTTTGTTTATGTTAGACCATAAACATTAACTGATAAATTATTTATCTTTTCAAATTTAGGAATATCATTTAAAGTCATCGGAAACTTTAGATCTTTCATATTTAATGTATTCTCATATTTTTTATAATGAGATACTCTTTCATCATGAAAATGTGGAGGACGTAAGTGTGCTAGAATTGACCAGACAAAACATTTATTGTATTTATTTTTGATATTGATAACTGCTTTTCTATTTTTGATAACACTGGGTAAATCAATGTAAGAAGAAGCTTTTAGAGGATCTGATTTAAGAATATGAATGTCTATGTAAATAATTTTTCCTATATTGAAGCCACTTCCTACGATTGAATTATCCACATCTTGCTCTTGTTTAATAAGTTCATCATAGACTCCTGATGTTTTAAAATCTTGATATGAAGATATAAAGTGTGGCTCAGTTCTCATGTATGGTGTATCTATAACTCCTTCGTCCTTTGTCATTTCTAATTTTACTCCCATGTAAAATTTAAGTGGTTTCATTTCTTTTAGTGTTTTTTCAATCAACGTTTGAACAGCAGGTTTAACTATTTCTACAGCATCAACTATAGACTCTGGTTCAGGAGGTTTGAAGTTAAAGACTCTTATTTTAATATGTCCTTTGAATGCGCCATCAGAGTTTTTAGTTGTGATAAAATTTGATAAATGTAGATTTGTTTTAAGATGTATTTCGAAGCCTTTCTTGAGGATATTTTTATTGCAGACAGAACAGTGTTTTGTTTCCTTCTGAATATGAGCTAGTAGGTGAAGTAGATTAAATGTGTGTTTGTTAGTTTTAAGGTGTCTTTTGTATTGTTTATATTCTTGTTCACCAACGTCGCAATACGTTGCTTTGATCATATTTATATGGTAAAATTATACTTAAAGTAAAACACCTTTTCAGAGGCTTTTTTAAAGATGAAACTTTGCTTAAAGTAAAACACTTATAGAAGAAAGTGCCTTTTTACAGGCTTTTTATATATGAAACTATACTTAAAGTAAAACACCTTTTTACAAGGATACTAAAAGTAAAGCGCTTTTTAATCACTAAATTCAACACTAAAATCATCATCATCACTATCATTTAAGTTCAATGAGAACACACTATCATTTGTGTACACTGAATTATCATCAATAAAGCTACTCTCATAACTATCATTTGAACACAAACTATTAGTATCATAACTATCTTCAGATCCAGACTCTCAGTATCATATTCAGTATCATAACTCTCAGAGTATTGACTGTTAATATCACTCATTTACATACCATTAAACTTCCATCAATATCTATATATTTTCTTTCATTAGAACTAATAACCACAATATTTTTTACATTAAATGTTATTTTCAAATAATCTCTAATAATCAGGGTACGGAATGATAGTTCGCCACTAATATTCATATTATTAATTTCACCCACATCTTTGGGTCTATTAAAGAATATACAAATGTTTCCTCTAGAATCATTGATGGTCTTATCATTCATTTTCAAAGCTTCTTTATCAATGATCTTTTCAAGCTTTGAGTAAATTGCCAGTAGTAGTGGAGAAACTTTTGTCAAATTTACTTTAATAGAGTTATTAATTAACATAGCTTGTCCCGTAAATTTAATAAAAGGACACATGTTATTCTCCATTATGGGTTTAATCCAAAAATTTCCATATTTATCTTTGTTCAATTTAACATCGTTGACATATTTTTCTGCTGGTTGAAATTTGACCGAAGTAGAGATTGATTGAAATTTGTCTTTTGTGTTTTGAAACATTGTATTTATTGGCTAATAAACTTACATTTAGTTTAAGTAAAAATTTACTATATAAATATGATAAGTTCTGAAGGATATTTAGAATTTCCAGACTCTCCATATGATAATTTAGAAATCTGCCACCGTTGTGGTAGAATAGGGCTTAATAATGAGGGTTCATATAAACAATGTATTTTCTGTGATTTAATTTTTATTAATGATAATAAAAATAATAAAAATATATATAACTCTTTTAAATTAGAACCAAAAATGAATTACTTTACAAGATTAATAAGAGAGATGAATGTTAAGCATTATGATGATAATACACCATTTCTTTCAAGGGAAGAGACTATTTGTATTGAGGAAATGTATAAGGGTTTAATGATATTTATTATTCAAAATAATTTTAATGGAAATGTTAATACAAGATACTATATAAATAAAATAATGAATTATTTTGAAATTAAACCTGAACTCAGGATAAAATATAGAGTTTCTAAAATAGCTCAAAAAAAGTTAGATGACTTGTTTTCCAAATATATAAATGAATGATTTTTTACCCGTTTGGGAAAATAAGATAAAATTTAATAACCATAAAAATATTCCAAATTCATTCAGATGTCTAATAGTTGGTTCAAGCGGATGTGGAAAAACCTGTTTGCTCTTAAAGATGCTCCTCAGCCCTAATTTTTTAGATTATGATAATTTAATAATTTTTACAAAGTCAAGTTTTCAACCTGAGTATCAACTACTCTCACAGCGTTTTAATGCGGGTCTTAAAAAGGAAGACATTATCGGTTTATTTAAACTTCAAAACAAACTAAATGATTATAATATTGATGATATAATACAATTATTTTGTGATACACAGAAATCAAAATCAAAACCAAAACCCATAACTTGTATTCTCAGTGATAATACGGATGATATACCTTCACCTCAAGATTTAGATAAATCAAAAAAGAACCTCGTTATCTTTGATGATTGTGTTAATGAGAGAAACCAAACAGTAATGGATAGCTACTATACAAGAGGGAGACATTCTTCTTGTAATTGTATTTATCTTAGTCAGTCATATTTTCAACTCACTCGGCGCTCAATAAGAAACAATGCCAATACTTTTATTTTATTCAAATTAAATTCAATAGATGTAAATACTTTTTGGAGAGATCATTGTTCTACATTATGTAGTAAGAAGGAATTTGAAAATTATATGAAACACACTATTGTAAAATATAAATATATTGTTGTGAAACAAGATGAGATACTAACTGATATTTTTCAACAAATAAATACAGAAGATGAATACCGAAGAAAGAGCAAGAAAGTTTAAAGAACATCAAGAGTTGGTTTCAAAAGTTGTAAAGCAACAGGAAGACATAAAGAAGAAAAGGAGACAGAAACTAACTGGTGTGTGTGTGTGTGTTTTGAAAGCCTTTGAAAGAAAACAAGAGAAATTTTTTAAACCACTTTTAAAAACTCAACAAACGATTTCACCTACAGTTCCCACGGTATAATTTACTCCGAAAAAACTTCAAACGCTCAAAGATTTCAGTCAAATGACAGAGCAAGAACTTGGAGAATTAGAATATGATGATGAAGGATTATTTCGGCATCTTGAGAAGGTAAATAAACTTTCCAATGATATTGTAGAAGCTCTTCAAAACAATGAATATTTGAAGGGTTCAAAAACCAGAGCAAGTCTCATTCCAACAGAAGAACCAGCACAGTTCCATCTTGTGAAAGAAAAGTTATTGATATTTAATGATAAATTGGTGTTCTTAAGTTCTGACCAACCAAATGTTGAATTAACCCCAAGATTAATGTTTCTTCTAACAAAAGATGGACATGCTAATTCACCTTATTTTGATGAACCGCTTGATATGGAAAGATAGAGAACATAGAGAGTATATTGAGTTGCTAAACGCACTTGATTATGGAGTTTCTGTTGCTGGTAAAAGTAAGAAGAATGAGAAGGAGAAACATATTATTGATGCTTTAAGTAAGCTTGGTTCGGGTGTTAGTTTTCTTCCAAATGACCCATCACAATTAGTTAATAGGTTATTATTGTTGTTAGGTAGTAAGAAGGCTGGAAACAACAATTGTTTTAATGAAGCATCCGCCATTTTAGATCAGTTGATGAATATGAAAATAATTAATAAATGTCAATACAAAGATATTTTATTAGATATTAAATAAGATGAGAAGCACAATTCTTAGTTTTAATTTCACAACGAGTGATTACACAGCTTCATTCCCTTACCCACTACAACTTGACCCCACAAAAGAATACTTTGGAAACTTAGCATGTCCATCTTTATTGTCGATGGAAACTTATAATACCTTGTTTAATATCACAGAGAAAAACAACAAGTTTAGTTATAATCCAGGAAGTGGATATAAAACTATAACCGTTTCACCCGGAGCTTACGAGATTTCTCAAATATCTTCTGAAGTCTCTCGCCTTATGAAAGAACAAGGTGATGAACCAAAAAATATTGTAATAGCTTTCAAAAACACAGTTAAAAATCACTATTAAACTTAAAAATAATTATAAAGTTGATTTCACGATTGAAAAATCGTTTAGAGAGCTATTGGGTTTCTCTTCAAAAAAGATTGAAACTAACGGGACGTTTTACAGTGATAATGTCATTCAAATATCCTCCGGTATAAATTCAGTATAAATTCATTGTGATTTGATTGATGGTGCTTATAACGATGGAATAAGAAAAAATACAATATTTTCATTCAGCGCATACTCAACCCCGATTGGTTATAAATTTAATATGGAACCAAAAAATCTTGTCTATTTACCTGTGTCAGGAAAAACCATATACAGAGTAAATTTTAGGATAACCGACCAAGATAATCGTATGATATCCTTTAATGATGAAATTATATCCATCAGAATTCACCTACTTGAAGTTTTTCAATAAATAAATAATGGTTATTGTGAGAAAACACGAGTTGGGAAAATATAAAATAATTACAGGGGATGGGATGTTCCTTTCACCATACTATAAGGGTGAAGGTATGTTTCTTGGTAGAGGATACTATAAACCAAAGAGACAACATGGTGTGGGACATCAATTTAGAAATAAAGGAAATGGGATAATTGATACTCTAATGGGTATTGGTTCAACCATTCTTAAACATAAAGACCTAATTGGTTCAACTGCTTCTGCCGTGGGCTCAGTTGCGGGTGCTATAAAGAGTATAAAAGATGCTCAAAAGGAGTCTCCTAAATTACAAGCAATCAAAGAAATTTAAAAAGGTAAAACTCAACTATCTTCACAAGAACGACAAAAAATCATTAAAATACTTGGATCAGGGTTTCAACAATTTTTATGCTATATAAATACAAGTATGGAAGCGATTGATAGTATCTATGATTTGGATGATACGATTATCATTTCAAACTCCACTAAAAAGGAAGACTATTTTAAGGTAAATGCTATAACAGGAACAGACTGGAATTCAAACAGAACAAAAAGTTTTGAAATAAATAATCAACAAACTTACTTGAATCGAGCTGATAGTTTCTTGCTGTGTAAATTTAAATTCACTAAGGCTGCGAATAACACTAATGCTACACTCGTAAATGATTTCTTCTGGAAAATGTTTGATAGTGTCCGCCTGTATATTGGAACACAAGAGGTTGAAGCGGTTGATTATGTCTCTGCTACATCTGAAATGATGAAATTTACACTATATTCGTTTAGTGATAGAATGGGTAAGGGAGCTGTTGAAGGTTTTATTCCTGATATGTCAACGGGAACAAATGCTGACCCTGGTTATAGTCAAAGGAAGTCAATGTATAATGATGATACAAAAGCAGAGAATAGTTTTACCGTAGCAGTACCTCTGAAAGGTATATTTGGATTTTGTGATTATGATAAAGTTTTGTATGGTCTTAAAATTAGATTTCAACTACAAAGGAATGATAATGTAAATAGGTTGCTTTTTGGGTCTGAAAATGGTTTTGGCGACAATAATAAATTTGTTATTAATGATTTGTGTTGGTATATCAGTGAATATACTCCTAATCTTGAAACAGAAGAGATGTTAAATAGAAGACTTAACTCAAAGAAACCGCTAAATGTATCATACCTTAAAAGAAGATGTCAACACGTTAAACTGGAACACACTACCTACACTTGGAATTTGGGTGTTCATCAAGGAAAGCCACGATACCTCTGGCTCATTTTTTAAAAACCAGATGGAGAGGAGGGTACTGATAAGAATAATGCGCTGAGTGATAATGCTAAGGTGAAACAACTTCGGGTTTCTCTTGATGGCACATTTTATCCGCGAGATAGATTGGAAATTGATTGGGAAAAAAATGATTATGCGGAAGCCTACAAGTCTTACCAAAAGGTGTGTGAAAGCAACAGTAATAATGATCCTATTTTGGATATGGTTGCGTTTCAAAAACTTTATACAATCTACGCAATTGACCTGAGTTCTCAAAAGGAAACTATAAAGTCTAATAGAGTGGATACTTCTCTATACATTGAAAGAGGAGAGAATGAAGAAGTTGATACTTATTGTTTGCTTTTGGAGGAAACAGAATTACAGATTAATACAGATAATGGTGTTATGACTAATATCACATAGGTTTTTTCTCATAAATAAATGAGTAGGAAAGAACCGGTATATGTTAATCAAATCAATCTTAATAAATTAACATCTTGTATTCAACATCAAAAGCCTTGTATTATTAATGTTAATACAATTCAAAGAAAAAGAGCAGTAAGAATTGATGTTTTACTCACAAGAGAGCAGGTAAAAACACTAAATGATGCTGGATCACTTAAAATTAAAATGACAAAACCGATGTTAAAGAAATATTCAATACAGAGGGAGGATTTCTCCCGTTTCTAATTCCTTTATTGGCTGGTTTAAGTGCGGCGGGAGCATTGACTGGTGGTATTTCAGCAGCAGTAAAAACTGCTAACGAAAGGAAGGCACAACTAAAAGCTCAAAAAGAATTGGAAAGACATAACAAGGAGTTGGAGAAACAAATTAGTGGAAGTGGTGTAATTGTAGATTTTGCTCAAAAACTTGAAAGTCTACCTGATAAAGCTAGATTGTTAGTTGGAGATATGCTTTCCTCTATCGCTCAAGCGGGTGTTAAACTAACTAAAAGGGGTAATGGGTTATATCTTTCTCATAAATAAATGGATAAATGGTTTAAACAATTTGGAAAGAATACAACATCAAATATAGAACTTGCTAAATATTGTAAAAAACTAAAAATTGATAATGTGGTTATTTGTATGAGAGATGAATTAACAAAGTTGTCCAATAATACAAAGAATATTATTATGAATTTAGACACACAGAATGGTTCTCATTGGGTTTGTATTCATAATAGTCAGGATAAATATTATTTTGATAGTTATGGTATGCCACCACCTGATGAAGTAATACAATTCTTACAGAATGGTGTTTATCAAACATTTCAAGTTCAAGAAATTAATTCTAAATGTTGTGGCCAATTATGTTTATATGTATTATTTCAACTCAACAATAATGAAAATTTTTATGATGTCATTTTTTATCTAATATAAATGACATGTCGGAAAAGATGGTTCTATCATTGGAAAATCCTCTCAGGATATTGATTTATTAAATTATTATACAAAGGCACAGGCTGAACGACAAAAATATAGTATAAGTAAAAATATTAATATGAAAAATACTTATAAATTAATCAATTATCCAAACCCTACAGATGCGAATGACTTAATTAGATTCAGTGATTTATCACAATATATATCTTTAAATAAAACAGCACGTTTTGTTAAACAAGTAAAATTTACAACCACAACACCTGGTTATACTGACCATACACCTTTCCTCATTCAATTTAACTATCTGCTTGCAATTGAATTTTATAAAGAAGGACATATAGTTAATATGCGAATTAATAAATTGGGGTATGATATGCCTGATTTAGGGTATAATTGGTCTTTTTCAATAAACATAGAAGACCTACATGATTTTAATCAGTCTCGTAAAGAAGAATATTATCCGCTTGGTGAAAATAAGGATTTATGTGGAAGTACAATTAATAAACAACAAATACATGGTTTTAAGAAAAGAAAAATATATGATAGTATAGCGATGGTTAGCATGACAAAGAAGGAAGGTAATGAGATAAGGATAGAAAGCCGAGGAATACAAACCGATTTGGTAGTGGGAAGATGGGGAGGTATTACCTGTCATAATATTAATCTCACATATATTTCTGATACATAAATGGCAGGAAGAAGACTACAAGAGAATTATAATTTTTGTATTCAGGGATACCTACAAGAAAAGGGCGCTCGGTATTACATACCTTATGATTTGGAGCATATACATGGAAATTTTGTCATTAAAAACTGGCCTTATACTGATATTGCTAAACCCACAAATAGAGACTTGTTTAAAATATTAAATAAAAATGAACTTCTCAAAGTTATGAAATATAAAACTCTTTTAGAAATCATCAACAAATCTTATTGGTATCCTATTATGAGAAAAATAATTATAGATACAAGAATATCTCAAAATCCAGATGAATATATGTATAATATTATATGGGGTTCAAACTCAAGGGTAGCAAGGGATGAGGAAGGAGTTGAGGAGAAGGAGGAAGGAGTTGAAGAAGAGGAGGAAAGAGAGAAAAAGGAGAAGGAGGACAGGGAGAAAAAGGAGAAGGAGGAGAGGGAGAAAAAGGAGAAGGAGGAGAGGGAGGAGAGGGAGAAAAGGGAGAAAAGAGAGAAGGAAGAGAGGGAAGAAAGAGAGAAAAAGGAGAGGGAGGAAAGGGAGAAAAAGGAGGAGGAGAGAGAGGAAAGAGAGAGGGAGGATATTGAGGATATTGGTTTTTAAATTTGCTATAATGAATTCAGAGAGCAGATATACAACATTTAGTTGATGATGTTGGTGTTATTGACTTTAGTTAGTTTTATTTGTAAATAAATGGAGTAGAGAGTGAAGCCATTTCTAAGGATTCTTTATGTTTTACAAATCAAGATAGAAATGTATATGTTGAAAACCAAAAAGGTTTTGGCACTATGTGGGACTTTTTCTCATAAATAAATATGAGTTATTGTCTCAAATGTAAAAAGAAAACTAAATCTAAAAATATCTCTCATGTTAAAGCTAAAAATAATAGAGTTTATCAAAAAGGAATATGTCAAGTGTGTGGCTCAAGTGTCAATTCATCTCTCCTAAAAGTGGAGGAGACATACAAAAGTTTTTGTCAGGTAGCAAATTTACAACAACTGGAATTCCAGGGGAATTACACCTTCCAGGGTATTCTTTCTGTGGCCCAGGAACAAACTTGGATAAAAGATTAGATGAGGCTGACAATCCTAAACCTTGGTCTAAACCTACAAATAGGGTTGACGAAGTGTGTATGAAGCATGATATTGCTTATGGGAAAGCCACTATGTTGACTGAAAAACATAAAGCCGACAAAGAAATGTTGTATAATTTGTCTTTGATACAAAATCCAACGTTGAGAGAGAACGTTGATAGGTTTATTGTGAGAAATTTGATAAATGCTAAATTGAAACTTGGTCTTGGTTATTCCTCAAAAAACTATTAGGCTCTAATGATGTCATCAAGACTGAGGATCTTTTGGCTGAAGAATTACACAAACCTATAATCACCAAGTTTAAAAGAAGGAAGGTTTATTCCAAAGACACTGACTACATATGGTCCACTGATTTAATTGAATTGAATAATGACAGGGCATACAGGTATGCTTTAACCGTTATTGATTTGAGGAGTAGATTTGCCTGGGTTGTTCCTTTAAAAAATAAAAAGGGTGATACTTTAATGTTATCCTTTAAGCTAATATTTGATAGGGATAAAAGAAAACCAAAGAAACTGTGGACCGATGAGGGAACAGAGTTCTATAACAAAATATTTATGAAATTTCTTAAGGGGGAGGGTATTAAATTATACAGCACCTTTAATGAAGGAAAAGCAGTTGTTATTGAGCGTTTTAATCGTACTTTGAAAGAGAGGCTATATAAAAAATTCACACAACTCGGTTCTCAAAAATGGGTGTATTTAATTCAGGGTATTGTAAATAATTACAATAATACCGTTCATTCATCAACAAAATCAAAACCATCAGAATCATTTACAAAATTAGAATATGAAAAGGAGATTAATTTGAGAAAACCGAAGTTCAAAGTTGGTGATATTGTAAGAATATACAGATGGAAAAGCCATTTTGAGAAAGGTTATACAAAAAAATGGACTAATGAATTATTTAAAATCGTTGATGTAATGGATACAGTCCCTTGGACCTACAAATTATATGATTTAAATGGAGAAGAAATCTTAGGGTCATTTTATTCACAGGAATTACAAAAAACAAAGCTAATAACCCTTGAAAATAATAAATAAATAAATAAAATGTAATGGGGATACGTTTTTAAATCTGTGAACCCCAAACACAGAATCCCAAAACTTTTTAGTTGGGGTTTAACTTTTGTGTGTATAATGGGGATACGTTTTTAAATCTGTGAACCCCAAACACAGAATCCCACAACTTTTTAGTTGGGGCTTAACTTCTGTGTGTATAATGGGGATACGTTTTTAAATCTGTGAACCCCAAACACAGAACCCCACAACTTTTTAGTTGGGGCTTAACTTTTGTGTGTATAATGGGGATACGTTTTTAAATCTGTGAACCCCAAACACAGAATCCCACAACTTTTTAGTTGGGGCTTAACTTTTGTGTGTGTATAATGGGGATACATTTTTAAATCTGTGAACCCCAAACACAGAATCCCACAACTTTTCAGTTGGGGCTTAACTTTTGTGTGTGTGTATGTGTGAGTGAGTCATAATAATATACAAACCCTTACCCAACCCATCCCTAACCCTCACATTCAAAATCCCATCCCTAACCCAACCCATCCCTAACCCATTAACCCAACCCCATCCCTAACCCTCACATTCAAAATCCCAACCCTAACCCTAGCATAATCTTTTTTCCTTTTCTTATTTTTTAATACGTATTTCAATATTTTTTTTATGTTTTTTTAATACGTATTTCAATATATATTTTTTCCTCTTCCTGCCAATTCTGTCTTTCAGGCTTTCAAGTTGGAAAAAAGTAGAAATGGGAAGAAAGTAATTTCCAGCATCTTCTTCCCCGAACTTTCTTGATATTGCTGAAATACATGTAAAAAAATATATATACAGTATATTACTTATCTAATATTGAATGAAATAACATATACTTTAATTGATTATTAATCAACTGAACTTACCTTAAATCAAACGTCATTAAAGAAAGAACATTGTTCATTGCTTTAGAATCCAAAGAGCCTCCAAGGTAAAACTCTTTCGTTGGATTATCAAGGTAAAACTCGTTCTCTTGGTCATGGTGCTCAAAAGGTCTTTAAACAATCGATCATTTCACCCCAGGTTGTGCAAAAGTGGTATTTTCATTTTGAATCTCAGATACAATTTCCTGTGAGAGAAAATAACAACGTATTAATTAATTATTTTTTACATTTAATACACAATTATTATATGTATAAAAACACCACATTTAGAGGCCATTTTTCCCGCAAAGCAGGGGTTGGCCTTTTTCGGGAACCGTGGTTGTTGTTGTTTTTTGGTCCCCTTTTTGAAGCAATGTTTTACAGCCGGATGCCCTTCCTGACGCCAACCCTTTTGGCCTGCCTTTAACGACAACCAGGGGAATTACCAGTGACTGGTACTCAATTAGCCGACCTCGGAAGGATGACAAGCTGAGTCAACCCCCCTGGCGTTAATTCAGCGATCTACTGGGATTCGAACCCAGGATCCTAGGTATCCTAAGCCGGCACCCTAGCCGCTAGCCCAACACCAGGGTTATTATATACCTGTACTATATAATTATATATATAATACTGTATTATATAATATACCGGTACTGGAGGGCGTCACAGGATCGGTGAGTCTCCAAAATCCGCTTCGTGCTGTTGCGAAGATTCAGGACGATGTCGCGATTGTTGTGCTGCTCTCCGACCATGAGAACTGCAACGTCATTGTTGACTGTACTATATAATTATTATATAATTATTATATAATATTTTATTATATTATTATATTATTATATGTATATTATATTTATATGTATATTATATATATTATTATATTATATGTATAATATTTATATGTTATATGTATATTATTATTATATGTATATTAAATTATTAATTATAATTATTATATATATATATTATTATTATATGTATATTAAAATTCATTATAATTACATGTATAATAATATAATTATTTTATTATATTATAATAAATATAATTATTAAATAAAATATTATTATTATATTATAATATGTATAATAATTATTAATATGTATATTATTAAATAATAATATAATATATTATTATATTAATTATTATAATTATAAATAATTATATTATAATTATTATATTATACCTTAATAATTAATTATTATATAATAATATATGTATAATTATTATAATTATTATTATATTATATTATATATATTATACATAATATTATATTATATATATTATATATATATATATATATTATATATATTATATATATTATGATATTAATTAATATATATATATATATATATATATATATTAATTATTATATATATTATATATATATATTATATATATTATATTATATTATATATTATAATTATTATATTATATTATATTATTGAGGTATAATTATTATATGTATATTAAAATAAAATATTACCTTCATTGATGAGAGATTTGAATCGAGTTTATCAAGGTGAAGGTTTAGCTCCACACAGGTAGAGTCTCCAAAACGAAACCAGTTTTCAAAGTCTCCAACGTAAAACTATTTTCCTAATTTTATGAAATTTAGTGAGTCTCCAAGGTAGGCTCCACAGTTAGAACCATCTAGGCAGACCTCATAATTTGTTTTTCCCAAATTTAGTGAGTCTCCAAGGTAGGTTTCACAGTTAGAACCATCTAGGCAGACCTCATAATTTGTTTTTCCCAAATTTAGTGAGTCTCCAAGGTATAACTCTTTGGCTGGGTCATCAAGGTAGAACTCGTTCTGGTGGGTCTTGTTGTTCAAAAGGTCTTCAAACAAATCAATCATCATTTCACCCCAGGTTGTGGCAAAAGGAGGTATTTTCATTTTGTATCTCAGATACAATTTTCCTGTGAGAGAAAATAACAACGTATTAATTTAATACAATATTATTATTTATATAAATCAAGCTCTATGATATTAAAAGAAACTTTGCTGACTCTTACACGAGTCTTATCTAAAAAATAAAATAAAATAAAAAAACACTCCATTGATAAGAGGTTCGAGTCCAGTTCATCAATCTGAAGGTTGAGCTCCACACAGGTAGTAGGACTCCAAGGAATGTCAAAGTTATCCAACTCCATTTCAGCATAGTAAGTCCATTCTCAAGTGAAGCAGAAGTGTGTTTGAAAAAGCCTGTGTGGTCGGTGCCTTTTATAAGAAGGCTGGGTGTGTGTCATTTCCTGTGGAAATTCCCCTGGGCAAGTCTGGGCAAGTCTGGGCATGTCTTAACTGGAAATGATGTAATGTCTCAACAGAAAATGATGTAATGTCTTAACTGAAAATGATGTAATGTCTTAACTGAAAATGATGTAATGTCTTAACTGAAAATGATACAATGCTGGAGAGTTTATGAAGTGGGTGGGTTTAGTAAAAAGTGGGCGGGGCTTAACAAAAAATGGGTGGAGCTTAACAAAAAGTGGGCGGAGCTTGACAAAAAGTGGGCGGGGGCTTACCAAAAAGTGAGCAGAGCTTAACAAAAGTGTGTGGCACAGGAGGCGCTCAGACAAGAACATTGAGGGAGGTTTATCATTTATCTCAGCTCAGTTAAAATATCTTGATAAAGAACCAAACTCAAACATATACTTTGTTAATGGATTAGATGGTGATGGAAGTTGGAGGAGAATTAAATTATTCCACACATAAACAAATATTTGTAGGATCATTGTTTTCAGTGGTCTACTAAACAACAATGATCATTGATAGTAAGAGTAAAAGGCCCATAAGACCAAGGGGGTCAGGAATAGAGGTGTTAAGGGGAAATGAAGAAAAGTGATGGTGAGAGGAAAATTTACATGTAAGTGAATGGAGATTTGGGGCTGTCCCAGGAACAACATTTATCATCTACTCGTAGCCATGACAACTGTAAGTGCTGTTATACATATGAAAAAGAACTGGTATATATACCCACTCGTTACCGTCCGTCTGGCCGCACGTTCGCCTTAGGGCCCCCCTGCGGTCGCCTTGCGGGCACCTTGAGGCTACCTTGCGTCTGCCTTGAAAATTATATGGCCGCCGCAGGGACGCCCTAAGGTCACCGTGCGACATCAAATCAAAGACCATACGGCACCCCCACGTTTTCGGTCTCCACAATTTCTAAATACCCGGTGCGGCTACCCGAAAAATAAAAACATATGTGACTGCTACATTGTGTGACCGTGGAAATACTGCGGCCGCCCTATAATTGCTAGTGGCCGTAGATTTTTTAGACCCTACGGCCACCGAGCCAAATGTGACTGAAGCATAAACCACATGTAAATTGTCAAAATAAATAACCTTTGCATACTAACCCCTTGAATTCGGATTACCTTTTTTTTGATACGCACTGTATATCTCCCAAACCGCTCAATGGAAAAAATTAGCACATGGCTCATTGTCAAGTACTCACCATGGGGAATAAGATATGTTGATGGTGATGTCATCGAGGCCTTAATTATGACGTCATAATTCGACAAGTACAACGCTTGATTTGAAGTCTGAATAAAACAAAAATTCCTCTGCAACTATTAGTCCGATGTACACGAAATTTTAGGAATATGTGCGGCTGCTCCTGTATAATTTTAAAATGATAATTATAACGTCGTAGGTCATGTGGTACAGACGCCATCTTTGAAAAAATCGAAAAAAGTTGCACCTTTATATCTACAGGGACAACGCTTAGTCTGATCAGTTTGAAAAGTATTGAGCGTTATCTATGCAACAATTATATTAGAGAATATTAATTTATGATGTCATCGCTCACGTGGTCTGGCAGCCACATTGGATCAAAGGAAAAAAATGTTCAAAAACAGAAGAGTTGGCGCGCAACAAGTTGACTGCGCAGGGTAAGTATTCTATGAATACCATCTAGTTTAATGATGAAAAGAGTTTTAGAAAGAAGACTGCAGTAGATACAATAATATTGCACAATAAAGGTCTTCTGGCAGCAGGCAAGCGGTTATTTGTAGCTTGCTTATGGTGACAATGCCATGGTGATCGGATTTGTTAAGGATACAGTCATGTGAAAAAGTAAGTACATCCCCATGTAAAGTTTTGACTTTTTCAACATATTTCAACATACAGCTGTTTGATCTTAATTTCAACAATATTGATAGATAAAGGTGATATAATATAACAAATATCATGAACATTTACATTTTGTAGTCCATTGTATAATTTAAATAAACATAAATGCAAATTTCGCATGTCGAAAAAGTAAGTACACCCCCTACATTTATCATGACTTAAAATACCTAAAATTAGAATCAGGTGCACCAGCTCAGGTGCAAATGATTGGAACATCGTTAGAGAGGATCTTGAGGAACCTGTCTTATTTAAACCTCAGACATTTCGTTTGGTTTGCTCTTTGTTGTTGAAGTGTGCGGCGTCACCATTCCAAGATCAAAAGAGCTCTCTGAGGCCTTCAGAAAGAAGGTTATAGATGCCTACGACTCTGGAAGGGATTTAAAAAGATCTCCAAACAATTTGAAATCAATCATTCGACTGTCCGGAAGATCATCTACAAGTGAGAAGATTCCAAACACCTGTCAACTTGTTCAGGCCAGGCCGCCCCAGCATGTTCAGCTCCCGAGAGCAGACCGCAAGATGCTGAAAGAAGTCTCGAATAACCCCAGAATGTCATCACAGGACCTACAGGTAGCTCTTGCCACTGTTGATGTCAAAGTGCACGAGTCTACCATTAGAAAGAGGCTGCACAATGCCATTGTTCTACATGGAGGTGTGCCAGGAGGAAACCTTTGCTGTCCAGAAAGAACATCAGGCAAGACTAAAGTTTGCCAATGAACACCTAGGGAAAGACCAGCACTTCTGGAACAATGTGCTCTGGACAGATGAGTCAAAAGGTAGAGCTATTTGGCCACAGTACCAGAAGATATGTTTGGTGAAAACCAAAGACAGCATTTGACCACAAGAACCTGATACCAACTGTAAAGCATGGTGGTGAAATATTATGGTTCGGGCAGCTTTGTTGCATCAGGGCCTGGTCAGCTCACCATCATAGAATCCACTATGAATTCTTCATTGTACCAGAGGGTGCTTGAGGATAATGTGAGGCCATCTGTTGGAAAGTTGAAGCTCAACCGAAGGTGGACCTTGCAACATGACAATGACCCTAAACATACCAGTAAATCCACCAAGGAATGGCTGAAAAGAAAGAAATGGAGGGTTCTGGAATGGCCAAGTCAAAGCCCGGATCTAAATCCCATCGAGATGTTGTGGGGGGATTTGAAACGAGCTGTGCATGCAAGAAACCCTTCAAACACCGCACAGCTGAAAGAATTCTGCATGGAGGGGTGGGCAAAATTTTCTCCCAGTCGATGTCAGAGACTGGTAGACAGTTATAAAGAAACGCCTACTTGAGGTTGTTTCTGCCAAAGGGGCAATACCACCTATTAGAGCCAAGGGTGTACTTACTTTTTCCACATGCGAAATTTGCATTTATGTTTATTTAAATTATACAATGGACTACAAAATGTAAATGTTTCTTGATATCTATATATATAAAACACAGTTTGTGTGTGTGTGTGTGTGTGTGTGTGTGTGTGTGTGTGTGTGTGTGTGTGTGTGTGTGTGTGTGTGTGTGTGTAATGTTACCGATAGACTCCTAAACGGAGAGGCTCACCTACGTGATATTTGGCACAGACATGGCCATTGAGGCCTGGGACGAACATGGCTGACCTAAAAATTTATTTCATAATATATTTTTACCATATTTTTTATCTCAGCGCGAAATATTATGACCCGGAATCTGACCGGAAGCAGAGCAGCGCGCTGATTCGCTCAGAGCGATCACGTGATGTTCGTTGCCGCCATTAACTCAGTTACGCGTTCGCACGTATTTCAGAGTGATTGCGTTTTTGCCGGGTACTTCTGCATGATTAGCATTTAGCATGATTTAGCATGTTTCACATAGATTTGTTTTCAGCGAGCAGAAGTACCCGGCATTGCACGAATAATACATCGATAGTGCCGTGTAGGGCGGAGTGATGCCGCTGTGGGAGGGACCCGAGCAAGGTCGCTGTGGGCGGGCCCCGGGCGAGGTCGCTGTGCCATTAACTTGCCGCCATTAACTCAGTTACGCGTTCGCACGTATTTCAGAACGATTGCGTTTTTGCCGGGTACTTCTGCATGATTAGCATTTAGCATGATTTTAGCATGTTTCACATAGATTTGTTTTCAGCGAGCAGAAGTACCCGGCATTGTACGAATAATATATCGTGTATGGCCGTGCCGTGTAGGGCGGAGTGATGCCGCTGTGGGAGGGAGCGAGCAAGGTCGCTGTCGGCGGGACCGAGCGAGGTCGCTGTGGGCGGGCCCGGGCGAGATCGCTGTGGGCGGGGACCGAGCGAGGCAGCTATGGGCGGGGCCGAGAGAGGTTGCTGTGGGCGGGAGGCCGAGCGAGGTCTGCGTTAGTACGTTGCCGTTGCCTGGTATAAAAAGATGGTGCTTGATGCTCTCTGCGTCAATATACGGACTTGATGTCCGTATCTTTACAACAGACATTCCAATGATGATGATGATAAATGTAATACCACTCAAGGAAGGCCCACAACTCAAGAGAGTGGAAAAAAACAAATAAAATGAACAAAAAATACGGGGAAGGAGAAGCAACCACTCAGAAGAATGACAGAAAATCATTTCCCTTAAATGTACCGTGTTCACCAACTAGCACGACCAGATACAGGACAACCAAAATAATTTCCCTTTACACATATCGTGTCCACCAACCAGCAAGACCATACCACTTACCTCTGGATCAAACTGTATTGCAAATATTCAAACGGTTTTTACATGCTGCCGTCTCCTAGCAACCAATGAAATTTTTCAAAAATATTGTAGCTTCACTTTTCACGGAGTATGAGCGTTCTATATATTTTCAATTCAGTGCGCCCCGACTCGCTCACGTACTTGATTTGTGGCATAGACATCGCCATTGGACTTCACGGTGTAATTTGTGCGAGGCTTTTGTCCGAGTGAGCTTGAGTCGAGAGGGCGAATGTACGGGTTGGGAATGCACGGGTCTCCCTTCCCCCGCCCGGCAACGCCGGTACTGGAGGGCGTCACAGGATCGGCGAGTCTCCAAAATCCGCTTTGTGCTGTTGCGAAGATTCAGGACGATGTCGCGATTGTTGTGCTGCTCTCTGACCATGAGAACTGCAACGTCATTGTTGACTGGCCCTCCCTTTCCCTCCCCCTTCCCCTCCCCCCTCCGTCCTCCCCTCCCCCTCCCTTCCCCCTCCACCCTACCCCCTCCCCTTCCCCCTCCCCCTCCCTTTTCACCCTCCCCTTTCCCCTTCCCCCTACCCCTCCTCCCCTCCCCCTCCCCCCTCCCCCCTCTCCTCCCCCTCCCCCTCCCACCCCTCTCCTCTCCCATCCCTCCCCCTCTCCCCGTCTTCTCCCCTCCCCCCCTTCCCTCCCCCTCCCCCTCCCCCCTCTTCTCCCTCACGTTTATACACAGAATGCCGGGTACTTCCCCCCCCCTCTTCTCCCCTCCCCCCCTCTCCTCCCCTCCCCCCCTCTCCTCCCCTCCCCCCGTTCCCCTCCCCTCATCTTCCCCCTCCCCCTCCCCTCCCCCGCCCGGCAATGCCGGGTACTTCTGCTAGTTTGTTATATTATATCACCTTTATCTATCAATATTGTTGAAATGAAGATCAAATAGCTGTGTTTTGAAATATGTTGAAAAAGTCAAAACTTTACATGGGGTGTACTTACTTTTTCACGTGACTGTAGGAGTGTAGGAATATCGCGAACACGATAGTGGTAATTGAGTTTACATGCCCTCTGTCAGTGTTAAACAACCTTGGACTTTGCCTCTGGGGCCTCATTGACTGCAGTTGAGGTGAAAGCCACAAAACATTGCTCGATTCAATTAGGATTTGAGACAGAGAGAGAGAGAGCGAGAGAGAGATAGAGAGTGTGAGTGTGAGTGGGTGTGGGGAGGTGGAGAATCTGAAGAGTCCTTCAGTTTATTTAGTGCCTGATTTGATGACCATCCAGATCATTAGGTGGGCATGAGCCATCACTGAGCTTTTCACCCTTTTTGGTATACCAAGTCAAGGCTCGTGGAAGAACGAGAACAAATAACGGATCAGGAAGCAATAGAACAAAAGGGACAGTAGAAAGAGAGGAGAAATGCCAACAAAAAGGTTTAAGGACAAATAGAGGGAGACTTGGACAAATGAGGGATGTCAACAAGGAAAGACTGAAATTTTTGAAAAAGGTGAGCTGAAAGCTGACGTGTGAGGAAGATCATGGTTTTGGAAGTTGGTTGACCTGAGATTGTGGTGCACAGTTGTCTTAAAGACCTGGAGGGAAGAATGAGATTGAAGAGAATGTGGAAGTTGATTCCTCGGGTGGGACCAAAGAGGAACAAATGAGTGGAGGTGAGCAGTTATTCTGGATGTTGTGGATTTCACCAAAGGGGATGCTGGTGGACTGCGTGCACCCTGCAGAGACCTGTGGGGGAAGGAGGGGAGAAGAGGACAAGGCACGCTAAGAGGAGAGGGTGCAAAACCACAAATAAGGTGGTAAAAGACAGAGACCACTGACCTCTCTGAGATTGGCAAGTGATAGGCCCATAGACTCAGTATAATTGCAGGGGATTTCAATGATCCTGAAAGCTTTGGTTTCCACTGCGTCATGCTGAGCAAGGTGTGAGGCAGGGGCACCAGCCCAGAAGGGAGAGCAGTACTCCATCAAGCTGCTGATGAAGGCCTTCTCGGTGGATTGGAGTTCAGGTGTGATCATGGGCTGATAGTGAGACCCAAGAGTTTGAGTGAATGAAGTTCCTCAAAAGGATTGTTAAGAATGTAAAGAGGAGGGTTTGCCATGTTGTCCTTTCAGAGAGAATGAGACTGGGAGATTTGGCAGGATTGAAAGACATATTCCAAATGTTTGACCAGTTTGTCTGAAGAGAAGGAAGAGGCTGCAGTCAGTCTATATGAAGGATGAGGTACATCACTGCAGAGTGTGGAATCATCAGCAAATAGATAAAGTGAATTTTACAGAGTCAAAGATACGTTTGATGAAGATTAGGAATCGGATGGGGCCTATAACACTGCTTTGGGCACTCCAGCCATAACAGGGGGAGGAGATTAAAGGATTCCATTGAGAGCCCCCCTTATCCCCCCCCCCTCCACCCCACCCCCATTGGCTATGACAGTCGAGGAAGTCAGTAAGCCATGTGTGAAGTATGTCTTGGATACCTTAGGCAGAGAGTTTGGAAAGTAAGGCGGGGTGCCAGGCTGCATCGAAAGCATGAGATATATGTCAAGAGAGACGGCTGAATGTAGACACCCCATATATGACAATACAGAGAGTGCACTTGAAACATACTTGGACTGAAAAGAGTGCAACAATCGAAAGTTACAAATTTTGGCAACGTGGTCGGGGAAAGATGAGCGAGTGAAACAATATGCTACTTGTTTGAGTGAATTTGCAACTACTTGCAATTTCGGGCCCATCAGGGATGAACTGATATGAGACCAATTCCGCGAGAAGACTCCTCACCTTAGAGAAGGCTAGTTTATGGAATATGATAAGCTCACCTTAGAGAAGACTAGTTTATGGAATATGATAAGCTCACCTTAGAGAAGCCAAGCTTATGGAATATGATAAGCTCACCTTAGAGAACGCAAGTTTATGGAATATGATAAGCTCACCTTAGAGAAGGCTAGTTTATGGAATATGATAAGCTCACCTTAGAGAAGGCCATAGTTTATGGAATATGATAAGCTCACCTTAGAGAAGACTAGTTTATGGAAAATGATAAGCTCACCTTAGAGAACGCCATAGTTTATGGAATATGATAAGCTCACCTTAGAGAAGACTAGTTTATGGAAAATGATAAGCTCACCTTAGAGAAGACAATCTTATGGAATATGATAAGCTCACCTCAGAGAAGACTAGTTTATGGAATATGATAAGCTCACCTTAGACAAGACAAGTTTATGGAATACTAGCAGAAGTACCCGGCATTGCCAGGCGGGGGAGGGGAGGGGAGGGGGAAGATGAGGAGAGGGGAACGGGGAGGAGGGGAGGAGAGGGGGGGAGAGGGGGAGGGAGAGGGGGGGAGGGGAGAAGAGGGGGGGGGAGGGGAGAAGAGGGGTGGGGGGGGAAGTACCCGGCATTCCGTGTATAAACGTGAGGGAGAAGAGGGGGGGAGGGGGGAGGGAGGGGGGGAGGGGGAGGGATGGGAGAGGAGAGGGGTGGGAGGGGGGAGGGGGGAAAAAGGAGAGGGGGAGGGGGAAAGGGGACGGGGATAGGGTGGAGGGGGGAAAGGAGGGGGGAGGGGAGGACAGAGAGGGGAGGGGAGGGGGGAAAGGGGGAGGGAAAGGGGAGGGCCAGTCAACAATGACGTTGCAGTTCTTATGGTCGGAGAGCAGCACAACAATCGTGACATCGTCCTGAATCTTCGCAACAGCACAAAGCGGATTTTGGAGACTCACCGATCCTGTGACGCCCTCCAGTACCGGCGTTTGCCGGGCGGGGGAAGGGAGACCCGTACATTCCCAACCCGTACATTCGCCCTCTCGACTCAAGCTCACTCGGACAAAAGCCTCGCACAAATTACACCGTGAAGGCCCAATGGCCATGTCTATGCCACAAATCAAGTACGTGACCGAGTCGGGCGCACTGAATTGAAAATATATAGAATGCTCATACTCCGTGAAAAGTGAAGCTACAATATTTTTGAAAAATTTCATTGGTTGCTAGGAGACGGCAGCATGTAAAAAACCGTTTGAATATTTGCAATACAGTTTGATCCAGAGGTAAGTGGTATGGTCTTGCTGGTTGGTGGACACGATATGTGTAAAGGAAATTATTTTGGTGTCCTGTATCTGGTCGTGCTAGTTGGTGAACACGGTACATTTAAGGGAAATTATTTTCTGTCATTCTTCTGAGTGGTTGCTTCTCCTTCCCCGTATTTTTGTTCATTTTATTGTTTTTTTTCCACTCTCTTGAGTTGTGGGCCTTCCTTGAGTGGTATTACATTTATCATCATCATCATTGGAATGTCTGTTGTAAAGATACGGACATCAAGTCCGTATCTTGACGCAGAGAGCATCAAGCACCATCTTTTTATACCAGGCAACGGCAACGGCAACGCACTAACGCAGACCTCGCACGGCCCCAGCCCACAGCAACCTCTCTCTCGGCCCCGCCCATAGCTGCCTCGCTCGGCCCCCGCCCACCAGCGATCTCGCCCAGGCCCGCCCACAGCGACCTCGCTCGGTTCCCGCCCACAGCGACCATTGCTCGGTCCCTCCCACAGCGGCATCACTCCGCCCTACACAGGCACGGCCATACACGATATATTATCTATCTATAATTCCAGTAATCTCTGTGTGTTTGTTTGTACGTTTGTACGTTTGTACGTTTGTACGTTTGTACGTTTGTTTGTTTGTCTGTGACCGGCTGTTTCTCGACAACCACGGGTCCGATATACTTTAAACTTGCCAGGTATATTGCTGGGGACCCGAGGATGTGCCTTTTCAAGGTTTGAAATTAATCGGACAAGTACTTACCGAGCTATGGCGATTTAGCCGTTCGCCGTTCGCTTTGGCGTTGCGAATGGACCAAACCATTGCATGTAAATAGAGGGGGGGGGTTCTGTGGTCGTTGCGAATGGACCAAACCATTCATGTAAATAGAGGGGGGGGGTTCTGTGGTCGTTACTGCCACGTGGTTTCAAAGTTTTTTTTTTGTTGTTGTTGTTTGCACGCATGTTTTTTTGCACCCACGTACGGGCACGCCCTAGGATGTTTACACACACACACCCCTACACAAATTTTTTTTTTTTTTTTGGCAAGGAACGGGCACCCACGTACGGGCACGTCCTAGCTTATATATAGTACGGGCATGCCCTAGTTCGTACAATGCCGGGTACTTCTGCTCGCTGAAAACAAATCTATGTGAAACATGCTAAATCATGCTAAATGCTAATCATGCAGAAGTACCCGGCAAAAACGCAATCGCTCTGAAATACGTGCGAACGCGTAACTGAGTTAATGGCGGCAACGAACATCACGTGATCGCTCTGAGCGAATCAGCGTGCTGCTCTGCTTCCGGTCAGATTCCGGTCATAATATTTCGCGCTGAGATAAAAATATGGTAAAAACATATTATGAAATAAATTTTTAGGTCAGCCATGTTCGTCCCAGGCTCAATGGCCATGTCTGGCTCAATGGCCATGTCTGTGCCAAATATCAAGTATGTGAGCCTCTCCGTTTAGGAGTCTATCGGTAACATTACACACACACACACACACACGCACACACAAACTGTGTTTTATATATATAGATGATAAGCTCACCTTAGAGAAGGCCAGTTTATGGAAGATGAGAAGCTCACCTTGGAGAAGGCTAGTTTATGGAACATGATAAGATCACCTTAGAGCAGGCTAGTTGATGGAATATGATAAGCTCACCGTAGAGAAGGCTAGTTTATGGAATATGATAAGATCACCTTCGAGAACGCCCTAGTTTAAGGAAGATGATAAGCTCACCTTAGAGAAGGCTAGTTTATGGAATATGACAAGATCACCTTTGAGAAGGCTAGTTTATGGAAGATGAGAAGCTCACCTTGGAGAAGGCTAGTTTATGGAACATGATAAGATCACCTTAGAGGCAGGCTAGTTGATGGAATATGATAAGCTCACCGTAGAGAAGGCTAGTTTATGGAATATGATAAGCTCACCTTCGAGAACGCCCTAGTTTAAGGAAGATGATAAGCTCACCTTAGAGAAGGCTAGTTTATGGAATATGATAAGATCACCTTAGAGCAGGCTCGTTGATGGAATATGATAAGCTCACCTTCGAGAACGCCCTAGTTTAAGGAAGATGATAAGCTCACCTTAGAGAAGGCTAGTTTATGGAATATGATAAGATCACCTTAGAGAAGGCCAGTTTATGGAAGATGAGAAGCTCACCTTGGAGAAGGCTAGTTTATGGAACATGATAAGATCACCTTAGAGCAGGCTAGTTGATGGAATATGATAAGCTCACCGTAGAGAAGGCTAGTTTATGGAATATGATAAGCTCACCTTCGAGAACGCCCTAGTTTAAGGAAGATGATAAGCTCACCTTAGAGAAGGCTAGTTTATGGAATATGATAAGATCACCTTAGAGCAGGCTCGTTGATGGAATATGATAAGCTCACCGTAGAGAAGGCTAGTTTATGGAATATGATAAGCTCACCTTTGAGAACGCCCTAGTTTAAGGAAGATGATAAGCTCACCTTAGAGAAGGCTAGTTTATGGAATATGATAAGCTCACCTTAGAGAACGCCCTAGTTTAAGGAAGATGATAAGCTCACCTTAGAGAAAGCTAGTTTATGGAATATGATAAGCTCACCTTTAGAGAACGCCCTAGTTTATGGAAGCTGATAAGCTCACCTTAGAGAAGGCTAGTTTATGGAATATGATAAGCTCACCTTAGAGAAGACTAGTTTATGGAATATGATAAGCTCACCTTAGAGAAGACTAGTTTATGGAATATGATAAGCTCACCTTAGAGAAGGCTAGTTTATGAAATATGACAAGCTCACCTTAGAGAAGGCTAGTTTATGGAATATGATAAGCTCACCTTAGAGAAGGCTAGTTTATGGAATATGATAAAGCTCACCATAGAGAAGGCTAGTTCATAGAATTATGATAAGCTCACCCTTAGAGAAGACTAGTTTATGGAATATGATAAGCTCACCTTAGAGAATGCTAGTTTATGAAATATGACAAGCTCACCTTAGAGAAGGCTAGTTTATGGAATATGATAAGCTCACCTTAGAGAAGGCTAGTTTATGGAATATGATAAGCTCACCATAGAGAAGGCTAGTTCATAGAATATGATAAGCTCACCTTAGAGAAGACTAGTTTATGGAATATGATAAAGCTCACCTTAGAGAACGCTAGTTTATGAAATATGACAAGCTTCACCTTAGATGAAGAGCTAGTTTATGGAATATGATAAGCTCACCTTAGAGAAGGCTAGTTTATGGAAGATGATAAGCTCACCTTGTAGAACGCTCGTTTATGGAAGATGAGAACCTCACCTTGGAGAAGGCTAGTTTATGGAATATGATAAGCTCACCTTAGAGAAGGCTAGTTTATGGAAGATGATAAGCTCA